>NC_090726.1:110501748-110564248 GCF_036898095.1 Palaemon carinicauda | reverse complement strand
TTGATTACAGTTTCGTGTAACCTAGGAAAGTTGAATCCAAGAAATTACGTGAAATGTTTTCAATATAACAATTACTTACTAGGCTAGTAATAATGAAATGCTATTTTGACTAATAGGCAACATAAAATTAGAAAATTATATAAAAATATTTAATTATTCTTATTTTTTTTTAAATAGGAGTCGGAGTCGGTTCTAAAAAATTATAGGAGTCGGAGTCGGATGTTCAGAGTCCCAACTCCCCAGCCCCGTATATATATACATAGAGAGGGTTCTCTTGGAGGCTCTATCAGGAGCTGCTGGTTTGAAAACCATTCTGTGTAATGCCATAGCGGAGCTATGAGAGCCCTTGAGAGGCTGACCGATGTTCTAGCCTTGTTGAGTACCCTTCTCTTCAGACAAAAACAGGGACGAGACGTAAACGTTGTTGTTGTACCCACCGTTGTTGGCATGCTTCTTGCCAGAGAGCCTTGGGGTCTAGGACTGGAGAGCAGCGGAAGCCTGAGGTTTAGGGGCATTGGGAACAGATCCATAGTTGGAGAACCCCGTAAAGTCAGGACTTTGTGGGCTACAAGGTGATCCAAAGACCATTTGGTACACAATATCTGAGATTCTGTGCACAGATTATCGGCAAGCACATTTCTCTAGTCTGGAATAAAGCGGGTTGATAGTGGTACTGAGTAGACTTTGGTCCATCTTAGTATTTACGCTGTTAGATGGGAAGAAGCTGCGAGCAAGTTTCCTCTTGCTTGTTGATGTGAAGCCCCTGTGTGGTGTTGTCGCTCATTACACCACTGAGTGGCCCATTAGGAACTGATGAGGCTGTTGAAGGATTGGAAAGTTGGCCTTCATCTCTTAAGAGATTTAAGTGAAGGTACTTTTGGACTCTGTCCAGAGGCCTGAGGTTGTGTGGTGCAGCACTATAGTCCCTCCTTCCTTCTTTTGATGTGTCTAAGCAGAGCATAAAGTCCGAGGGGTGGGGAAGGATGAGAAGGTTACACCACTCCGTAGTTTCTCGACTGACACCCATCCCTTGAGGTTTGTCCAAGCTTCTGGTCCCATGGGGATTAGAATGTCCAGGGAATCAAAGGATTGATTCCAATCGGACACAAGCCACCACTGGGGTGCTTGAATCCTGAGGCAGCCATTGGAAGCTAGACAGGCCAGGGATGCTAGGTGTCCGAGGAGAAATAGTCACTCTGGGGTGGCAGCTTTTCTCGTCTTGAAAAAGTGTCTTGTGACCTTTCTAAGCCTCATTATCCTGTGCTTGATGAGAAGGTTTTGCGGAGATTGGTGTCTAGAATCATTCCCAGACATACCAGTCTTCTGAGAGGGAAGTAGGGAAGACTTCCAAAGGTTTACCATGATCACCCGATCTTGGTAAAAAGACTTCAGAAGTTCCGGTGCTAACGCAAGGTTGCCACCGAGTCTTCTAGGGTCAGTCAGTCGTCCAAAAACGGAGGAGACGGAAGCTGATCCTGTGAGCCCAGGATGGGTGCTGTGGAAAGACTGAAGCAGAGAGCCCTAAACTGGTGTTTCTTGTTTGTCTAGACTGAATATCCAATAATTCCTAGAAGATGGATGGTTTGGGCCTGGAAGTATGCATCCTCTAGGTCCAGCATGCACATGAAGACCTGTGGTCTGACCCCTTGTCCGAACTCCTTCAACATGGTGTGAACATCAAACCAAAGGAAAAGCTCCTTGCGTATCCTTTCGCATTGGAGATTGTTGATGCTGGGGTCTTGATTCGTGGAGGAAAGGATGGGACGCGATATCCTGTGTAAGGATTCTTCCCTGGGAGAGAACTCCTTTAACTGATAGAAGTGGTTAAGGTAACGCTTAAGGTGATCGTCCTCCATGTCCGCCCTTTTTTTTTCTAATGATCCAAAATAAGACAAATTCGTAGATAATTTGTATTTTTCCTAACTATACAAATCTTAGCTATTTAATATGGGTTATTACTTCGGCGTAGCTGAAATGACGAGCCATTAGAGTTTTAACGAGGGTTTACTACACCCATCGCTAGTTAGCGAGGGGTAGGGAGGGGTAGCTTGCTACGCGCGCCCCCCCCCCCCACCAGTGTGCTGAGCTCACTTTGCTTAGAGGTAGGACTTCACGAGGGATAGGGCTGGCGGGCAAGTTTGATTAAATAGCTAAGGTTTGTATAGTTAGGAAAAATACAAATTACCTACGAATTTGTCATTTGTCATTTGTTACGTAACAAACCACGCTATTTAATATGGGTGACTCAACCCTTAGGAAGGGTGGTAAGTCACAGCCAGTACTGGCTTTTGGCTTTGCCCGGGGACTCAGTATCTGAGTGTGTCAGCACTCAACAATAAGGAGTCCCTGCACCTCGCTATGCAAGGGCTGCGGCTTACGTAAGCTGTGTGTGAAGGTTTGAAGAGTGACTCGTCCTAGGAAGTTGACCTGAAGTCCTTTAGATGGAAACTTAGGCTAGGACTCTCCCAATACCACCTCGTCAGGGTATGGGGACGTGACAGTATTAGCTTAATACTAGGAACACAAGGAAACATGGTTTACCTGCAGTGGTTTGAGGTCAGCTGTGCAGAGAACCCAGGATGCTGCTTTCCCCAAGAGAGGGGAGGATGAAGAAAAGAATAAGGGCCAGACATACCTTTTCATTCATGCAGACTAAGACCGGGTAACAATGCCCTCAACCTTCTGCTACCTGTCCATTAAGGAGCCTGAGGTTAGACCAGCTGTTGTGCAGCCACCACAGGGCCGATAGAGAACGTATCGAGTCTCCTGTGTGTCACGACTTGCAGGTAGTGGGCTGTGAAGGTCGTCTGACGCTTCCACACCCCAGCTTGCAGGACCTGCGTCTCTAGATAGTTCTTCTTGAAGGCCAGGGACGTAGCTATGCCCTTGACATCATGTGCTCTAGGGCGACGTAACGGAGGAGGGTCAGGATTCAAGGCTAGGTGTATTACCTTGCGAATCCAGGCCGAGATGGTATTCCTAGTGACCCTCCTCTTCATTTTCCCAGTGCTCAGAAACAAGGCTTGCACTTGGGGACGAACTGCAGCTGTTCTTTTAAGATACAACCTCAGACTCCTTACTGGGCACAGTAGGAAATGGTCTGGGTCATCTGTTACAGAACGAAGACTCGAAACCTGGAAAGAATCGAACCGAGGGTCCGGCACTCCCGGATTCCGAGTCTTGGCAACAAACTCAGGGACGAACCAGAACGTTACCTCCCCCCATCCCCTTGAATGGGCGATGTCGTACGAGAGACCATGAAGTTCGCAGACTCGTTTGGCCGAAGCCAAAGCTAGCAGGAACACCGTCTTCCAAGTAAGGTGGCGATCTGAAGCCTGGCGTAATGGTTCGTAGGGAGGTCTCTTAAGAGACCTGAGGACTCGAACCACGTTCCATGGAGGAGGTCTACTTCCGACTAAGGGCAGGTAAGTTCATAACTACGTATGAGTAGGGAAAGTTCCAGCGAAGAAGAAATGTCCACTCCTTTGAGCCTGAAGGCTAAACTTAAGGCTGAGCAATAGCCTTTCACTGCCGAGACTGAAAGGCGCATTTCTTCTCGCAAATACACGAACAACTCCGCTATTGCTGGAATAGTGGCATCGAGTGGAGAGATACCCCTTCCACGACACCAACCACAGAAAACTCACCACTTCGCCTGGTAGACCCCTGTGGAGGACCTGCGCAGGTGTCCAGACATCCTATTCGCAACTTGTTGCGAAAATCCTCTCTCAGCGAGGAGGTGCTGGATAGTCTCCAGGCGTGAAGTCGAAGCGAAGCTACGGCTTTGTGGAAGATGTTGGCGTGTGGTTGTTTGAGTAGCTCGTGACGTGGAGGGAGTTCTCTCGGGGGCTCCGTAAGGGTTGCAGGAGGTCCGGAAACCACTCTGTATGATACCATAGCGGAGCTATCAGGGTCATCGATAGACTGACCGATATTCTGGTCTTGTTGAGCACCCTCCTAATCAGACAGAACGGGGGAAAGGCGTAAATGTCGATGTTGCCCCACCGTTGTTGGAAGGCATCTTGCCAGAGAGCCTTGGGATCCGAGACTGGGGAGCAGTACAGCGGGAGCTTGAAGTTTAGCGCTGCAGCGAACAGATCCACAGTCGGGGAACCCCACAAAGTCAGGACTTTGTTGGCTACTTGAGGATCCAAACACCATTTGGTACTCACTATCTGCGTCGCTCTGCTCAGACTGTCGGCGAGCACACTCCTCTTGCCTGGAATGAAGCGAGCTGAAAGTGTGACTGAGTGAACTTCGGACCATCTCAGTATCTCTACTGCAAGATGGGATAGCTGTTCCGAGAAGGTACCTCCCTGCTTGTTGATATAAGCCACTACTGTGGTGTTGTCGCTCATCACCACCACAGAGTGGCCCGCCAGGACCTGATGGAACTTCTGAAGTGCCAGGAATACGGCCTTCATTTCTAGCAGGTTTATGTGGAGGTACCTTTCTGATTCTGACCACAGGCCTGAGGTCCTGTGGTTCAGAACGTGGGCCCCCAACCCTATCTTTCATGCGTCCGAAAACAACATCAAATCCGGGGGAAGGAAGAGAAGATCCACTCCCTTTCGTAGGTTCTCGTCTGGTAACCACCACTGAAGGTCCGTCTGTTCCGCGGGACCCATAGGGATCAGAGAGTCCGGGGAATCGTGTCCTTGATTCCACCGAGACTTGAGTCGCCACTGGAGAGATCTCATTCTGAGGCGACCATTGGGAACCAGACGGGCCAAGGAAGAGAGGTGGCCGAAGAGACGTAACCACGTTTGGGCTGGAAGTTCTTCTCGTTTGAGGAAAGGCCTTGCGACCTTCCTAAGCCTTGCTATACTGTCGTCTGATGGGAAGGCTTTGTGGAGATTGGTGTGTATGACCATGCCTAGGTATACCAGTTTCTGAGAGGGCTGCAGAGAGGACTTCGAGATTTACCATGATCCCCAGATCCTGGCAAAGTTCGAGAAACCTATCTCTGTGGCGAAGAAGGGTTACCTCCGAGTCTGCTAGGATCAGCCAGTTGTCCAGGTAACGGAGGAGATGGATACCGATCCTGTGAGCCCACGATATCAGGGTGAACACTCTGGTGAACACCTGCGGAGCTGTGGAGAGACCGAAGCACAGCACCTTAAACTGGTAGATCTTGTTGTCTAGGCAAAATCTTAAGTACTTCCTGGAAGACAGATGGACTGGGATCTGGAAGGACGCGTCCTTCAGGTCCATTGTACACATGAAGTCTTGCGGTCTCACTGCAAGTCTGACCGTGTCTGCCATCTCCATGGTGAACGGAGTCTGTTTGACAAACCCGTTCAGGGTCAAGAGGTCGATGACTGGTCTCCAGCCTCCAGACGCCTTCTTTACAAGAAAGAGTCGACTGTAGAAGACTGGGGACCCGTCTGCCACCTCTTGGAGAGCGTCCTTCTTCAACATGGTCTCGACTTCTGCCTGGAGGGCTTGCCCCCTTACCGATCCCATGGTAAGGGAGCTTAATGACACTGGCCTCGCTGTCAGGGGAGGTAGAGAGGATATGAACGAGACGCGATAACCCTGAGCAATCACGGAAATCGCCCGGGTATCTGCCCCGAGTTGCTGCCACCTTGTCGCGCAACTTTGTAGGCATCCCCCCACTGGTGGACATGCAGGGGGACTGCCAATCCTAGCGTTTACAGCCTCGGCCGCTCCCTCTAGGATTTTTACCTCCTCTGGAGGACTTCCTGCCCTTCCTGTCCTTGACGGGAAAGGGCTTAGACACCTTTGGCTTTGCTGCTGTCGTCTTTTTCGTATTCTTAGCTGGACGGGGCTGATGAGTTGCTGGAGGTTTGTAGGGCCTCGATGTCAGGGCCCTATGGAGGAGGGAGTCCTGGTTGGACTTCCTCCACCTCTCAGCGACTAGCTCCACGTCCTTAGGCTCGAACAGACTCTTACCGAGTACGGAAGAGTGTCTTAGCCTGCTAACGTCGGAACTGGGGACTTTCTGGTGAAATCTCTCGGCAACTGCGTCTCGACGTTTCAGGATCGTATTGGCCCATAAGCTCGAGACTTGGTGGGCCAGAAACTCGATGGTCTGCATGCCAGAGAGTAAGAATGTCTCCAGTGCCTTCCTGGTGCTTTCTTTGGACAGGTCCTCAGACCGCACCAGGATGCCCAGAGACCCCAGCCAGATGTCAACCCACGAGGTTGCCTGCATGTCACACTTCGCCCCCTTCTCCTGGCTTACGATCTCGGTAGCAGAATACGAAACCTGCCGGTTGGAAAGTCTCTCTAGAGGGACTCCCCCAGTGAGTTCTTCCACAGAATGGTGAATGGGAAGACTCAAACAAGTCTCCTCTAAGATCTCGAAATACCTCCTCTGGTGGACTCGAGGAGGAGGGAGGAGCATTTTACCGGCGCTGGATCTGTTGGAGGAGGCAAGCTCAGAGAGCTGGCCTTCGACCTTGTCTCTGGCACTCTTCATCCCTTGTGACCAGGGCAAGGCTGCACTGGCCCTAGAGGGCTTCTGGGTGCCGTAGACTCGGTCCAAGACCGTGTCCTTACCCTCACGAGGAGGAATCTCGGGGTCCGGATACCCGTTGAGATTTCTCATGAGGGTCAGAACTTGCCAGAACGCATGTTCTGACTCTTGATGCTCTCCTCCCGAAGGGCTAGCAGCAAAGTCTCCAGTCCCCAGTGGCTCTTCCTGGGGGGACACGTGGACATTCTTCGAAGGTCTAGCTGGTTCCTGTCTGATCCTTGCAGAAGACTTAGGCAAAGTCTTCGAGTCCTTCGGCTCCCTCCTGGGAGGGATACAGGACTCTAGCAACGATGGATGCAGGCTCTTCTCCAACCCCGTGCGAGGAGACTTCTCAGGGAGAGGCGGAGTTTCCCCCATTAGTGCAATGGAGGAACGGACCGGCTCGTCCGACTCCCGAGGATGGGAAATCCTCGTCCGCAGGGGAGGGAGAGAAAGTCTGGGGGGAGAGGGAGCCTTGCGCAAGGATTTCCGAGGAGACAGGTTAGCCCTCGGAGAAGTCACCACGGAGGGGACTCCTCTCTTCCTCTTCAGGGGAGACGAGGTAGCCACTGCTGTGACCTAGTTCAGAGAACACAGGCTTAAAAGCCTGCATGAGAGCTCTGACTATGGTACCAAACCAGGGCTGTTGGCTGACAGTCGCGCTGTCAGACACTCCCTCTGGAGGGAAGGGGATCGATCGATCCCTAGGAGGAGTCGACAAACGAGGGTTCGCCTGAAACGGAGCTGAAAGAGAGTCCTTAGACCTGTCCGGGAACCTCCCCTCCTCCGGCGAGCGAGCTGTTCTGCGCTTGCGAGGGGGGGAACGAGAAGATGATCTGTCTGCCTGAAGCCCCATGAAGTCGCGTGCGGGATCGCGGCGTAAATCGCGCTGGTGGTCGTGCGATGAGCCCTGGCCTGGATCGCGCGCGGAAGGATTGTGCGAGACAGGAACTTAGCGCGTGCGCGCGTAACCGCGCGTGAGGGCAAGGATAGGTGATGGCGAGGGCATGTGGCGTGCAGGAGCTGGAACGTGGGGCGGGGTTGAAGGCTGGATAGGAGCTGGAGAGTGAGCAACCTTCTGCTCGCACGTGCGCGGGCGCGCGGGCGCGCAGGAACCTGCTGAAGAGCCCGTGCGGGCGAAACTGTTGGGCGCGCGTGCGCAGGAGAAATACTCCCAGCGCGTGGGCATGGAGCACGCGTGTCAGGAAGCAAGGGGCGAGGGCGCGATTGCGCAGCCTCGTCAGAGCGCAAAGGTGAGCTTGCGCGCTGGCGCGCAGGAGAACATTGAGCAGGTGGTGCAGGAACTGCCCTCTGAGGAGAACGAGGGCATGGCGCGCATCACGATGCGGGCATAAGGGCGTGTGCTGCTGTAATGGGCGCGCAACAGGATTCGGGCGCACTGGTGTGCGCTGCTGCGATGGGAGCGCAACAGGATTCGGGCACGCAGGTGTGCGCTGCGGAATTGGGCGCGCATGGCGCGAAACAGGATTCGGGCGCACAGGGGTGCGCAGTTTGGAAGAAGGCAGGGGTACCTGTGAGCGCCCGTGCACTAACTCAGGTACCTCCTGTACTGCGCGCTGGAATGTAGGAGAGCGCTTGCGCGCTGTGTCAGGAACTGTAGCTGTGCGCTTAATTCCAGAAGTGCGCTGAGGCACTGGAGAGTGCTGACGAATAGGAGAGCGCTTGAGCGCTGTGGCAGGAACTGAAGGAGGGCGCTGGCGCGCAGGTGAGCGCTATAACAGGAACTGCAGGAGGGCGCGCAGGAGATCATGGGCGCGTAAGAACAGGAGCAGGAGCGAGCACACGCGCAAGAGAGTGCAGTGGCACTAAGTCAGGAACAGCAGCAAGACGGCGCGCAGGGGGTGCCTGGCGCTTAAGAGACTGAGGCACAGTTTTGCGCTCAAGTCCCTTGTGCCCCGAAGGGACCGGTGCCTGTACAATGACAGGATCAGCAGCCTTGAAGGGTGATGGCAGGACAGCAGGTCTGGAGGGTGACAGGTCAGGGAGTCCCGAAGGACGACCTTCCACCGAAGGAGATCGCGAACGATCTTCGGAGAGGTCTAAGGTGGTAGCTGGCAGGATCGGTGAACGATGAGTCTCCTCCGCAGAGGAGAAAGAAGTCCTCTACGGCGAAGGGGAGGACGAGCCTTCCGCCATATACGCCCTCTAGGGGCCGTGGGATCAGCAAGCTGACCTTCGTAAGGCCTCCGCAGAGGAGTCTCTGTAAGCGAACTCCCCCGGGAGGGGGAGAGTCACCAGCAGGAGAGACCGTAGGACTAAGTTCCACCCTCGAAAGATGTTCAGAGGGAGAATCAGAGCCTTCAGCTACCTCAGCAACAACAGGAGCAGTTTGATCAGACACACCAGAGGCCGCTGTTAGTTATAACAACGTCAACGATAGACAGAGGATCTACGTCTGCTATCGCCGGCGATTGTTTAACAGCTGCTCCCAGCTTGATCATATCAAACAGGGCTTCCTTTGAGGGCGAACCCTCAAGCCCCAAGGAAGACCAAAGCTGTAACAAATCACGATTAGGCACAGGGAAATCAATATCCTCCTCCGAGGGAGGAGGGGCAGCTGCCTCGCTATGGGAGGCAACTACCTCTCCCGCACCCCTGGATCGGTCAACAGAACAACGGTCTACGCTCCCCTTCGATGGCCTCTCGGAAGAGACCGATCGAGCGGGAGCTTCGGAAGAGGTTTGGGCTACGGAAGAAGAGACCTTGGGATTTTCTCTCTTCAAAGAAGCCTTTGGAGGAGAAATATCCCTTTTGGACTTCTTCTTCCAGCACCGGGAAAACCTCTCCCACTGGGAGGTAGACCACTCCCTACACTCACCGCATACATTACCCTTTTCACACCGTTGGCTCCTACAATGAGGACACAAGGTGTGAGGATCTGTGTCTACCGCCGACATAAAGGTCCCACAAGGGCGGTCAGGTAAACCAGGACACGTACGCATATTAATAGAGGCCAACTTCACACACTCTGTTCATCACCCGAGCCAAAAGCAAAGTGAAGTATTCACCGGTGTGTGTGAGGGGGGGGGGTACAAGCTACCACTCCCTACCCCCCACTAACTAGCGTTGGGGTAGTAAACCCTCGTTAAAACTTTAATGGCTCGTCATTTCAGCTACGCCGAAGTAATAACCCATATTAAATAGTGTGGTTTGTATTTCAGTTATGGAACAAACACCATTTCTATATGTTTTAGACATGTATAATACCTTCATCATAGAAAAATTTCAATTCATTTGATCAAAAACACTTTGATTTATTAGCAAAAATCATGATGTAAGAAACAAATTTAGGTACATTTTTGCCCCACTAAAATGACACCAATTGTATAGAATCTTATACCATAAAATGATATTTTCATAATAAAATAAATTTTTGGATATACTTACCCGCTGGTTTTATGAGAATGGCTAAAGTCTCTTGATGCCCTGGCAGAAAATTCAAATTCTCGCGGCCATCGCAGATATGCCAGGTGTACACTAGCACCCTCACGGTACTACAGGTAGAACTATACCAAACCCTTCAGATCTTCCATGCCCCATGGTCTCTAGAGGGGAGGAGGGTGGGTTTTTAACTTATATAACCAGCGGGTAAGTATATTAAAAAATTTATTTTATTATGAAAATATAATTTTTAAATATAAAACTTACCCGCTGGTTATATAAGAATGGCTGATTGACACCCTTGGTGGTGGGTCAGAGACAACTACATAATTGGAAATTCACTTAAGAGTTACATAAACAACTCAAGAGGTTCTCACCTGATAAGGAAGCTGACAGCAATGATACTCCTCATTTTGTCTGCTATCCTTAGGAGATCCAGCGGTCCACCCAGGGGGCTGATGATCTCTAGAAGCTGTCAAACGGTGCAATAACCTATAACATTACAGGACCTCAACTAATACCCTTGTTCCGGGCGCACTCTAGGAACAAATTGACTACCTGACCAAACAATAGATTGCGAAGACTGATGACCAATCTCCACATACAACCATAACTAAAAACCAAGTTCCAAGAGAAAGAAAAGGGTATTATAAAAAAGGGAACGTAGTGGTAGATCACTCACCTACTATCGCATTCGGTGCTACAAATGGACCCAACGTATAAAAGTCCTCATAGAGAGTCTGAACATGCTTTAAATAATGAGATGCGAATACGGACTTACTCCTCCAAAAGGTCGTATCCATCAAACTTTGCAGAGAACGGTTCTGTTTAAAAGCCACTGAAGTCGCTACCGCTCTGACTTCATGTACCTTCACCTCGAGAAGCTTCTGATCTGCCTCATCACACTGGGCGTGAGCCTCTCTAATTGGGAGCCTAATGAAAAAGGATAAGGCATTCTTTGACATGGGCAGTGAAGGTTTTCGAACTGCACACCACAGAGCGTCTGAGTCGCCTCTCAAACCCTTAGTTCTGTCTAAATAGAGTCGTAATGCTCTTACAGGGCAAAGCACTTCTCCAACTCGTCTCCCACCACATCATAAAGGTTAGGAATCTCGAGGGATTTTGGCCATGGACGGGAAGGATTTTCATTCTTAGCCAAAAATCCCAACTGTAAGGAGAAAATGGCTTTTCCATCCCGGAAACCAATGTTCCTGCTTAATGCGTGAACTTCACTAACCCTTTTACCAGTGGCTAGACTAACCAGAAACAAAGTTTTCAAGGTTAGATCCTTAAATGAAGCCGAGTGTAAAGGCTCAAATCTGTCACTCATGAGGAATTTAAGCACTACGTCCAAGTTCCAGGCAAGTGATTGTCTTTTCTTGGAGGTATCAAAAGACTTAAGCAGGTTCTGCAGAGCCTTATTATTGGAGAGGTCTAAGTTCCTGTGCCTAAAAACTGTAGCCAACATACTTCTGTAACCTATGATTGTAGAGGACGAGAAGTTATGTTTATTTCTGAGGTCTAGGAAGAAATCTGCTATCTGAGTCAAGAGGTACTGGATGAAGAAACCAAGTTAGCTCTACACCATTCTCTGAACAACTCCCACTTGGACTGATACGCCTTGATGGTGGAAGACCTCCTTGCTCTCACAATAGCTTTGGCTGCCATCTTCGAAAAGCCTCTAGCTCTAGCGAGTTTTTTGATAGTCTGAAGGCAGTCAGACATAGAGCTCGGAGGTTTAGGTGGTTTCGAGCCAAGTGAGGTTGTCTGAGAAGATCTGGTCTTAAGGGAAGGCTTCTCGGGACATCAACCATCCATTCCAGTACCTCTGGAAATCAGCTTCTTGACGGCCAGAACGGAGCTATCAGTGTCATCCTGGTTTCTTCATGGGACACGAACTTCTGTATCACTTTGTAAAGAATCTTGAACGGAGGGAATGCATAAACCTCCATGTGTGACCAATTCGTTAGAAAAGCGTCTATGTGCATGGCTTCGGGATCTGGTACCGGTGAACAGTAACACTCCAGTCTCTTCGTCTTTGCGGTTGCAAAAAGATCTACGAGAGGACGACCCCATAACTGCCACAGACTCTTGCAGACCTCTTGGTGTAACATCCTTTCTGTGGAGAGAACTTGATTCCTCCTGCTGAGTCTGTCCGCCCTTACATTATTGACCCCCTGAATAAAACGAGTCAAAAGTGTCACTTTCCTTTCCTCTGCCCATATGAGAAGAGGTCTCGCTATCTCGTACAGAGTCCATGAGAGAGTCCCACCTTGCTTTGCTATATAAGCTAGGGCTGTGGTGCTGTCCGCATTGATTTGGACTACTTTGCCCAGGATATGCTCTTCGAAGCCTTTGAGGGCCATATGTATTGCCAAAAGCTCCTTTTGGTTTATGTGGAGAGTTTTTTGCTCTATCGTCCACTGACCCGAGAGCTCCTTCTTCCCTAATGTTGCCCCCCACCCCGAGTTTGAGGCGTCGGAAAACAATACGAAGTCTGGGCTCTTCTGATGTAAAGACAGGCCTTCCTTCAGTCTGTGCTCGCTGTTCCACCACTGAAGATGTGACTTTATGGAGTCCGTGATGGGAATGCTTTCCCTGTCTAGACTGTCCCCTTTTTTCCAATGCCAATTGAGGTGAAACTGAAGGGGGCATAAATGTAACCTCCCCAGAGTCACGAACTTTTCCAATGATGAGAGAGTCCCCAGAAACCTCATCCATTCCCTTACTGAGCTGAGGTCCTGCTTTATAAGCTTGAAGTTTTAGGAGAGCTGTTTGGATCCTCACAGGCGACGGAAAAGCCTGAAAATTCTAACTGTGAATCTCCATCCCCAAATAAAGAATCTCCTGGGATGGAGTCAGCTGCGATTTCTTCGAACTCACCAGGAGTCCCAGTTCCTTGGTCAATTCAAGTGTCATTCTTAGGTCCTTCAAACAGCAATCGGCTGAGGTGGCTCTTATAAGCCAATCGTCCAGGAACAGGGAGGCCCTGATTCTCCTTGAATGCAGCATGCTTGCCATATTCAGCATGATCTTGGTGAACAATAGAGGTGCTGTGCAGAGACCGAAACATAAGGCTCTGAATTGGAAGACCTTGTTTCCGTACATGAATCTCAGACAACGTCTGCAGCTGGGATGTATTGGAATATGGAAGTAGGTGTCCTGGAGATCTAATGAGACCATCCAATCGCCCTTCCTTACCGCCGCCAGAACTGTCTTCTGAGTCTCCATGGTAAACGTCGTGTTCTGGACGTAACCATTTAGAACACATACGTCCAGAACCGGTCTCCATTCCCCTGAACTTTTGGGAACTAAGAAAAGCCGGTTGTGAAACCCCGGAGATGTTAAATCTTGCACTCTCTCTATTGCTCGCTTCTCTAGTAACAAGAGACATCTGAAGCCGCATGGCCTGACTCTTTGGTCCCTCCCTATATCTGGGCGAAAGATCCACCGGATCTGTGACTAGTGGAGGATTTGATAGAGATGGGATTTTGTATCCTTCCTTCAACAATTGGACGGACCAAGGGTCCGCTCCATTCCTCTCCCAGGCCTTCCAGAAGTAAATCAGCCTGGCACCTACTGCTGTCTGAAGGATAGGGCAGTCAGACTCTACCTCAGCCAGTCTTGGTTCCTCTCTTCTTAGGTTTCCTCCCGTCGGACCTGAAGGAACCCCTTCCAGTAGGCTTACCACGAAAGAGCTGAGAA
The DNA here is from genome assembly GCF_036898095.1 of Palaemon carinicauda. Lineage (NCBI taxonomy): Eukaryota > Metazoa > Arthropoda > Malacostraca > Decapoda > Palaemonidae > Palaemon > Palaemon carinicauda. The sequence continues at coordinate 110,550,660 of NC_090726.1, read as the reverse complement.
GGTCGTACCCCAGAAGTACCTTCTTTTGGTTTACGGGACGAAAAAGAAGAAGGCAGAACTTTCCTAGCCGTATTAGCCACTAGATCATGCGTAGCCTTTTGGGTTAGAGCAGTGGCAGCTTCCCCTACAAACTCTTGTGGGAATTGAGTCGAGGACAGTGGAGAGAATAGCAATTCCGATCTCTGGTAAGGGGGAACTCCTGCTGAGAGAAAGGAACACATAGTGGCCCTCTTCTTAATCACTCCAGCCGTGAAAAGAGCAGCCAACTCGTTAGAGCCATCCCTAACTCCCTTGTCCTTACAGGACATCAAATGAATGAGATTGCTAGTGTCTGTGCTTTTCATTTCAGAAACCCTTTTCCCTAGGGATCCCAAAGACCAATCTAAGTAGTTAAAAACTTCAAAGGCCCTGAACATGCCTTTAAGTAGATGATCAAACTCTGTCATAGACCACCACACTTTCGTTTACCTCAAGGCTAGACGACGAGAGGAGTCCACAAGGCTCGAGAAATCTCCCTAGGCAGAGGCAGGAATTCCCAAGACCAGAAATTCCCATCTCATACCAAATGCTGGATTTGGAAGCCAATCTTGCGGGTGGAAAGGCAAAGCCCGTTTTGCCAAGAGTCCTCTTTGATTCCTTCCAAGTTCCCATCAGATTCAAGGCTCTTTTAGAAGAGCGTGAGAGAACCATCTTAGTGAAAAGAGGCACTTTAGTAGCCTTCCCCAAGGTAAATTCCGATGGGGGAGAACGTGGAGCCACAGGAGTAAAGTGGTCTGGAAATAGTCCCGTGAAAATCAACATTAATTTTTTGAGATCCACTGAATGTTGAGGATGTTTCTCTTCTTCCTCTTCCGAAATAGCTTCCAACGGTTCGTCCAGGTCAGATACCTCCTCTGATTCTTCTTCTGGCAGTGCAGCTGTTGCTGCAGCCTGAACCGAGGAGTCAGCGTCGAAATGAGAACGTCTGCGATGTTCAACATCTCCTTCTATCGGGCGATCAAAAGTTTTCCGTTTAAAATTGCATTCAGTTTGGGAAACAGCATCCAACTGAAGAGGGGTGGTCGAGGTTGACTGATGTGTGACACCACGAATGGACTGACGCTCGGCGTCAAGGGTCAACTGACGTGAGCCGTCGCGTGGACGCCTAGCGTCCGCTTGCTGTTGACGCTGACGCTCTATGCCGTCATGAGTCGACTGACGTGAGCCGTCACGAGGATGCCTAGCGTCCGCTTGCTGTCGACGCTGACGCTCCGTCGCATCATGAGAAGACTGCCGAGAGCCGTCACGGTGACGTGTTGCGTCCACTTGCCGCCGCTGCCGTTACGCATCGCGTTCGTTACCATCCTGTCCTAGATGAACGTCAACGCTTTTGGAAGAAAAACATTTAGAGGTTGATTTTTGTTTAGCAACAGCTCCCTGGCGTGACTCATCCAACTCATCCTGCCGTTGAACACTGCGATTGGGAGATCACCTGTGCAATAACACGTCAGCGCCAGAGACAACAGGCCGCCTGTGCGACAACGGGTCCAAAGACTGACGGCCAAGCGCACTGCTAACCGCAGGTTGATAAGACCGCATCGACGAGAGCTGCTGTTTCATACCCAAAAGCATAGACCATTTAGGATCGCTGCTATGCGATACATTAGACTCCTTTTCTAATGGGAAATTGCCTTCTACCTCGCTATCAAATCGCTTCCCACTTTCGGGCGACGAAAGCCAGTCTGACGGAAGCGGCGGTGCATGAACCGTCACATCAGAAACAGGCATCAGTTCTGAATCAGACTGTATCACATCGACGTCTACAACAGGACCTCTGTCAGAGCGTTTCGCAGGCGTGCAACCGTTAGGAGCATGAAAACGCTCAGGCGTATCCCAGGTACTACAGCCTGGTCGACTCGGAGGTGATTCGTGTCGCTGAACGACCGCGTGAGACTTCCTTTTAAGCGGTCTGGAAGCGTGACGCCAGGTCTCGCTAAACGAACCTTCATCCGAGGAAGGTGATAACGCACCAACCTCATCTTTTCTATGATGAGGGTGAGCGACCTGTGTTACAACAGCAGGAACGCTCGAGGGGACGTCTGCACGATTGATGAAGCCTCTTGTTCCCTTTTGCCATCCGACATTACTTCTACCATGGGTTCGGGAGCTTGAAAGAGGACGTAGGCTGGGTGAACGACAGGATCGTGCAGACGCACCCTCCACAACACTAAACACATTTGAAACACTTTTCACATTTGGTTGGTCGCCCGTGCGACCACTTTTCAGCACATTGATCTCGGACAAGATCTGATTTTTGTCCAGAGCTAAAGATTCGACTCATTCACCAAGAGCCTGAATCGCAGTTAACATATCCTTCATAGAAGGTTCCTTCGGTTGTTTATCTAGCACTACGGGGGAAGGAATAGGATCAATGACATTAGGTAAGGACAAATCAACAGAACGAGATGAACTGCGCCTAACCCTGTCCCTCTCTAATCTTTTAATGTAACGTTCATATGTTACCCACTCGCTATCAGTTAATGAAATGCATTCATCACACCGATCCCCAAAATAAAAAGACTTTCCCCTACATTTAATACAAATACTATGAGGGTCCACAGAAGCCTTAGGAAGTCGAGTACGACAACCTTTAACAAACTTCCGAATTACAGGGGAGGGGTCGGCCATATTGAAATCGTGAGAGACCAAAAACATAAACAAAGGTTAAATTACATAAATTAACCCCCAAAACAAAAAGATTTCAAGAATAAATGAAAAGAAAATCAATTATGCGAAAGCCCAAACTCAAAAAACGGAGTACATCACCAAATAACCGTTCAAAACAGAGTAAGTTTCGAGAGAATTTCCAATAGTTCCAGCCAGCAATGGCAGCAGAGAAGATCTGGAGGGATTGGTATAGTTCTACCTGAATACCGCAAGGGTGCTAGTGTACACCTGGCAAATCTGCGATAGCCCCGAGATTTTGAATTTTCTGCCGGGCGTCTAGGGACTTTAGCCATTCTTATATAACCAGCGGGTAAGTTTTATACAGTACTTAAAAATCTGCAATTTAAGACTGATATACACTAATATACTTGCTTTTGGATTTTTCTACCAAAAAAAAGCAAGTTTCCCATATGGATTTCCCATTAATATATATATATATATATATATATATATATATATATATATATATATATATATATATATATATATATATATATATGGACATAAGTCATAGTATGAAAATGAAACAATCTCCAATAGATTTGGTAGATTTAAGAGCAAAGCCATCAGAAGGATATTAGGAGTTAGATGGCAGGACAGGATTAGAAAACGGATTTTGAGCGAAGCGAAAAATCTATTTTTGGGTGAGATGGCCATGTCATCCTGAGCAAGTTCCTAAAGGGTAGCTTCCTTGGGTATATATAACTACGGCGATATTCCCAGAGAATTTACCTTAAGGTACCCAGAATTTTAACTCCTGGAGCGAATATCCCTAATAAAAGAACCAGGGATATCGCGAAATAACAGAGGACGTATTCTTGACACGCTACATAGCAATCTGCACCCTGAACAGAGTTAACACTTCGAAGGGGTCAATTGGCAAGAAAACGAAAAAAGAGAAAGAAAGGAGAGCCGCTCGCAAGGTATCTCTCCTCTCCCGTTTCGTAAGCGTGCATTGTGCCGCTCACGGCACCATCTGTATTCCTTGTAGCGATACACGAGGTGCTACAGATACTGTATGTAGGGAGGGGACCTACAGCCCTTTTTAGAAGAAAAGGGAAGGGCGGGTCCATCAGGACGACATGGCCATCTCACCCAAAAATAGATTTTTCGCTTTGCTCAAAATCCGTTTTTTGGGCTCAAGCCATGTCGTCCTGATGGAAGTATACCAGAGCATTACTGTATCTGTGGATTCTCAAAACGTGCCATACTCCCCGACGGTATTTCCCGGCCAACTAGACCTAGAGACCTAAGATGTTACCGTCATACATCTTTTCATCTAACCATAGACCATGTTAGTGCTTCCTGCCCCCTACAGGGAAGAGTCATACTAGACTCTGGAAAAGTCTCGAAGAGTACATATACCTATGTATGAATAACAGACAAGCCAATATAGTGATCTCACCCTATATCATGTAAAGCATAGTTTGTAAAGAACCACTGAGTCAATATGAAATATCGACCAGTTCCCCGTTCATTACTGGATTGGACAAAGGTTTATATCCGGGTAGGAGGAAAACTTACATATCCGCCACCGTCCCCTTAGGGCATGAAGTTCTCCCGCTAGGGGAAAGCATAAACCAATGCAAAAATGCTTGCATAAAGGAACAATCTATTAGAATTATCCCAGATAAATATACATAGTAAACGTAATGCTAAATCATTTCAAGTAAAATGACACAGGCGAAGGAGACGCAAGGTTCACAAGAACTAGTTTATTGACAATCAATAAAATAAAACAGGTTAAACAACAACTATACATATATAAGAGGAGGATCACCAATAAATAAGCATAAGCATGATAGTAAACAGAAAACTTGTTTATCTGAAAGAAAACATTAGCGCCACTTTTAACATACCGAGGTACTGTATCAAAATCATAAAAGTCTGTATTACTAATCAGTTACATTAGCGTTGGAAACGCTTGGCACACATGTCTGCACTTATGCTAGGTTCACCTTTGAATATGGAACAGTCAATGTGGGCACCCTAGTGCCCTAACACTTAGTTTGTAGAACAGTTCGGAACTACACACTCACCCCGGAATTAATCGTCCCAATTAAATCCACTGTTCCTCGCAGAGTTAAACAGCAGGTTTAACGACACTACTCACTGCTACCACAGACCTCTTCAGTTGCTCCACTTGCTTCGCATAGTGACGAAAGAAAACTCTGGAAGACTTCCAGCCAGTGTATGAACGAAAATGTTCGAAATCCATACTATTGAAAAAATTTAAGGATGAGGCAACTTTCCTCGGATCGTGACCTGCGGGTGTACTGTCTGGATCCCCTCTGCAAATAAAATAGGTGATTTTCGCCCTAAGTTGTTTCAGCGATAAATTTGAGCCTGATGTTTCTCCCCTGAATAGTTGACCACCCCTGAAGTCTGAAGTTCTACGAAGATAGACCTTTAGGCATTCCACTGGACATAGAGATGCATCTTCTTTCAGAGGGCAGATTCTCCAGGGACCCCACCTGTTGGTGGGTAACTCGTTCTTGGCGAGAAACGTAGGATCCGGAAACAGGTTCAGTTCTCCCCCATCCAAGAACTGAACACGACCTTCCTCTCTCTCGAGGGCTACAATTTCACTAACCCTGGCCCCTGACGCGAGTGCAAACAGGAAAATAACTTTTTGGGTCAAATCCTTTAAAGCACGCTCCTCATTGTTCAACAGCGAAGCGAAATGAAGAACTTTATCTAGAGACCATGAAATGGGCTTTGGAGGTGCTGATGGCCTGAGCCTAGCACAGGCTTTCGGAATTTTATTAAAAATATCGTTAGAGAGGTCGACCTGGAAGGCATATAAAATGGGTCTTGTCAAAGCAGATTTACACGTTGATATTGTGTTGGCTGCTAACCCTTGACCATGGAGGTGGATGAAGAAAGATAAGCAGAAGTCCGTCGAGATCTTTTGCGGATTCTTCGCCTTGACAAAGGCCACCCATTTTCTCCATGATGACTCATATTGCCTTCTAGTGGATTTGCACTTATATTCCTCTAGGAAGTCTATACTGTCTTTCGAAATACCGAAACGTTTTCTCACCGCTAGGGAGAGAAAATCATGAGCTGCAGGTTCCGGGTTTTCTGTGATGAAGCGCACACAGTCGACTTCTGAACTCGCTGGGTCAGAACTGGATCTGGTAACCGTAGACACTTCAGCCGTAGTTCCAATGCTAGAGGGAACCACACACTGTTCGGCCACTTGTGAGCCACTATTGCCGCTACTCCCTTGAAAGATCTCAGTTTGTTGAGGACCCTCAATAGAAGGTTGTGAGGAGGGAACAGGTAAATCCTGAACCGTCTGTTCCAGTCGAGGGACATCGCGTCCACTGCTTCCGCCAAGGGATCCTCGTACAGGGACACGTAAAGGGGTAACTTCTTGTTGTCTTTCGTCGCAAAGAGGTCTATCTGCAGTTCTGGGACTTGACTCAAGATGAAGGAGAATGATCCTGCGTCTAGGGACCATTCCGAATATATCGGTGTGAACCTGGATAGAGCGTCCGCTGTCACATTGCGGACTCCTTGAAGCTGAACTTTTCCGCCAGTCGAAAGATGGCCAACATCACCTGGTTGAGTGGTGGTGACCTCGATCCTTGTCGATTCAAGCATCTCACAATCACCTCGCTGTCCAGTACCAACCTTATGTGGATCGAGCGACGAGGGGAGACTTTCTTCAAGGTAAGGAGTACTGCCATAGCTTCCAGAAAGTTTATGTGAAATGTCTTGAATAGATTGGACCAAGTTCCTTGGGCCTTCTTCCGATGAGAATGACCTCCCCACCCCTCCTTCGAGGCGTCTGTGTGAATAGTCAACGAGGGGGGAGGTGGCTGAAGAAGCACCGACTTCTTTAGTTGCCTGACTTGGGACCAAGGCCTGAGAAGCGTATGTAGACGAAGCGGTACTAGTCTTATCAGATCTTTTCGCACGTTTGATGCATAACTTCTCCAAACTCCGGTTGCATCTTTTAGCTGTGCTCTTAGCACCCGATCTGTTACTGAGGCAAACTGGAGAGAACCCAGCACACTCTCCTGTTCGCGTCTTGATATTCTTTCGGAATCCAAGTCTCTTGACAGAACCAGCTATCTCCTTCCTCTTCTTTGCTGGGATGGAGAGTTGGTGTGACACTAGGTCCCAGTGGATTCCCAACCACTGGAACTTTTGAGATGGAGAAAGTCGAGACTTTTTTCTGTTGATCTTGAAGCCTAGATGCTCTAGGAACTGGATCACCTGTAGGGAAGCTTGCAAACATTCTGTCTTGGATGCTGCCCACACCAGCCAGTCGTCCAGGTAGGCTACCACCTGGATTCCCTTTAGGCGTAATTTTTTGAGAGCTACGCTCGCAAGCTTCGTGAAGATCCTTGGTGCTATGTTTAGCCTGAATGGCATGGCTCTGAAGGCGTAGAGTCTTCGATGTAGCTTGAACCCTAGGTAGGGGGAGAGTTGGCGATTGATTGGAACGTGCCAATAGGCGTCTGACAAATCTATGGAGACGGTATATGCCCTCTTGGGCAGTAAGGTCCTTATGTGTTGCAGTGTTAGCATCTTGAACTTGCAGTTCACTATGAACTTGTTGAGTGGCGACAAGTCCAGAATGACTCTGAGTTTTTCTGAGTCCTTCTTGGGAACACAAAACAGCCTCCCTTGGAATTTGATAGACTTTACCCTTCGGATTACTCTTTTCTCCAACAGTTCTTGAATGTACTCCTCCAGAACGGGGGTGGAGTGTTGGAAAAATCGAGAGCACGGGGGTGGAGTGCTGTACCAGCTCCAACCCAGTCCATTCTTGAGTAGGCTGTGGGCCCAGGGATCGAAGGTCCACCGATCCCGAAAATTCTGAAGTCTCCCTCCTACCGGTATCATCTCACTTTGGCTGCTGTTGCCCTGAGGTCTTGCCTCCTTGACCGCGACCACCCCTGAATCCCCTCCCCCTTGAGGGGCGTCTAGACGAACCTCTGGCTGCTCCTCTAGGCTTCGCTCGAAAGGTAGTTGACTGCCCTTCTAACGCTGGGTTAAATGCCGGAGACTGCGTCGACACGGCTTGGGGTACCCACTGGTACGTGGTCGGGGTTTGTGCCACCATCTGGGGCACTGTAGGCATAGGAAGTTGTTGCTGCTGCTGTCTGAATGGCTTGGCTGGCCAAGAGGGTAGCCTAGTCTTCTTAGTCTTCCTCTTTGGTTGGGGACCCTCATCCGGGGAAGACTTTCTCTTGAGAGATAGGCCCCACTTCTGGAGAAGGTTTCTATTCTCCGTGACAGCCTTATCTACAACCTCCTTGACCGCTTCACTAGGGAAGAGGTCTTTGCCCCAAATGCTGGAGGAGTTTAGCTTCCTTGGCTCGTGCCTCACCGCACCCGAGGCAAACACGAACTCCCTACAAGCCCTCCTAGCTTTGACGAAGCTATAAAGGTCCTTCGTCACTGTGGCTAGGTGTGTCTTAGCCACTACCATAAACATTTCATGGACCTTGGGGTCACTTGCCATTGTCTCCAGAGTCGTTTGATGAGACATTGAGGCAGCAAGTCTTTCTTTTGTCTCAAGCTCCCTGCGCAAAAGAAAGTCAGACAGCTTGGGGAGGTTCTCACCGAACTGACGTCCGGCAATATCAGCCTCCAACTTCCCGACTGAGAAGGTAAGATGGACGTCCTTCCAGTCCTTGTGGTCCATGGGTAGGGCCAAAGACAGAGGTTTACACTCCTCCAAAGAGGGGCATGGCTTACCTGCCTCGATTGCTTTCAGCACAGCCGTAAACCCTTTCTGCATAAAGGGGAAGGCTCTAGAAGAAGAGGACACAAAGGAAGGGTGCTTCTTACTCAAAGCAGGTACCTTTGAGTTTGTGAAGCCCCTCTCTTTCATCGAGCTTGACAGTAAAGCTTGAGCCTTAGCGTGGTCCAAAACTATGACCTCCTTCGGCTCCGTTTCTTCCTTTGAGGCTGGTTCCTTCCTTAGACGGACATAACAGTCCAGATACGACTCCTTGCAGGGCCAGAATTCCACCTCCTCAAGGGGGACTGAGCCCAACTTCTCCGAAATGACGATTTTTCCCGTCGTCATAGGCATGTGCTCGGCATACCTCCAAGGGTTGGCATCTGAGCACAAGGGAAGGTCTTTCACGCTGAGCTTCTTCTGGGGCCCACGTGATGCTGCAAGTCTCCGCATCTCCAGCTTCATTGCAGCAGCCTTCTCATTATTTTCCCTCTGCATCAATTGGATCATTCCAACGATGGAGGAAAGGGTCTTTCCCAGCTCATCTGGGAGAGAGGACGATGTTGAGGGAATAGGTTCAGGGGCCTGAACCGGAGTAGCCGACACCTCGTCGAACTCTTCCTCTTCATTGTCTGGAGCCTGCTCTTCTTCCTGGTCTTCTGCCAGAAGGTCTTTTTCCAAACACTCGGACACCTCCGACATCCTATCGTCCAATTGGATGTCCTGCAGGGCGTCCGCGACTTCAGCATCCACCGGGATCTGAACCACCGGTATCTCCGCTTGAGGCTGGGGAATCACTGCCTCAGCTGACGCCTTGGGGAAAAGGTAAGCCCTCATCTTCTCACTTGGAAGATAGGGCCCAGAAGTGTTCTTCTGAAAGCCCCTTACCCAGGTACGAAGCTTCTCCCTTGCTGCGTCCCTTGACTCCGCCGTCTTAAGGGAATCAAAAGCCTCAGTAATCAGATTTGTGCACACGGTACATACCTGCGGGTCCCAATACCGGAGATCACCTTTGGAGACTGCGCATGCTGCGTGCCTCCTACACAAGTCATGTCCGCAGAAGTTCTTGCTGCGGACGTTGCAGAAAACGCTTCCACACTTCGGATGGTCCTCCTGTAAAGAGAAGAAAATTCCATGAGTATCAAGTGAACTACGTATCACTGGATATACATAGCTTAGAATAACTAAACTAGAAAGGAAAGACACACACTTGTATTTCCCGCACAGTCAATTGCTGCAACCTTCCAGATAATAAAATCGTATGGTTAATCTATTCTAGAGCGACCAATAAATAATTTCCAGAGGAAACAGGTGTAGCTCACACCCAAATAAGTGATTTTAAAATGCTGGATAGTTGATAAGAAAGAACTCACTTTCTTTATCTGTATGGTTACACCAAAGGGCTGTGCAAGACAACACAAAAGTGTTAGAAAAACTTAGTGTTGTAACATATACTATACTATAGTTTTCTCCCTACAGTATATACTATACTGAAAAATACTGGCTACAGTATAGAAGGTAATGTGCCGGCCGGCACACACCGTAACTGGTTCCAAAGTATACTACTTATAGACTATAAGGTGGAAGAACGCTGGCAACTACACAAGATAGCACCCGGCTGCCGGCCGCCAAACGTAGCGGCCGGCAGAACCTCGGTGTGTTTCTATTGCCGGCTGGCAGCTAAACAACAACAACACCCAGCTGCCGGCCACTAATAGTAGCGGCCGGCAGAACAATGGTGTGATATTATAGCCGGCCGGCAAAGGTATACAACCAATGCCGGCAAAGGTATACAACCAATGCCGGCCGGCAGCAAAAGAACCACAGAACTCCGACTGCCCGGCTGCCGGCCAATTAGGCCGGCAGCCGGGCTAGGGTACAAACACTAGAAGAAAAACAGAATGGATGCCGGGATAAGAGGCTGTACTGCCTCATACCCCGGCAACCCGAAAGAGTGCACATAAGTAAGGGGAGAATATAACTTCAGGCTTCCTGACCAATGCCATCTGGCTCTACAGACAAACATGGATGAGAGACCAAGGGAGGTCCGGGCAGCACTCAAAGCAGAAGAACCTTGCCGGCCGGCACGCACTGCCGGCCGGCAAGGGACTGAGTCAACCCCACATCCTAACCTATGCTAGGTACAGATGTAGAATGACGGACAGGGATGCAATGGCTAGGCCATCACTAAGGAAAGAGGGGGAAAGGGGGAAGAGGGTCCTGCCAACCTTGCTCTAATAATGAATCACCCGCAGCCAAGAAAACTCATCTTAGCCTAGGAGAGATCCGAGGAGGGAGGCCAGCAATACTTGCCAACTCCCTCGGAACCAAAGCAAGGAAGGCGTTGTTATTCACAGAAAACGAGGATCTCATCCTCCACACCGAGAACAACAACACTGGACTAGTCTGCTAGAACACAAAAAGAAGGAATCATCTAGTACAGAAACCTTCGAAAGTGAACTAAGGAGGCTAAGCCTCCTATGTCTGCTGTCAGTCTAGCCAGGGAATCTCAACCACAAAGCTAGACAGAAACAGACTCAGACTAAGAACTCTGATGTCCTGCCCCCTTCCTGAAGCCAGACTTACTGGAAACAGGAAAAAACAGAAACACCCTAATATAGTTGTATCTAAAGTCAATTTAGATAAACCATTAGGGTTAAGCCCAAGGCTTAAGCAGAGGGAAAGGGATTGCACACATTCTCCAAAGAGAAGAGAGCAACCGGGGAGTGTGAGAAAGTATACTATGGCCCCATAGAAAACTAGCCTAGGCGCGAAGAGAATCGATTACCTAAATCACCGAAACTCGCTCGTATACATCTTGGAAGAAAATCAACATACAGTGATCCCTCGCTACTTCGCGGTTCGACCATCGCGGATTCACCACTTCGCGGATTTTTTTCATAACGCATGTATATACATATATCGCGGATTTTCCGGAAATTTCGAAAATACCGCGATATGACCGATGGTGCGAGATTGGAGAAAGTAAGGAAAATTGAATCATGATTGATTTTCAATATAAATGAAACTTTGAGGAGCAACAAAGATATCATTTGTTAGAAAGATAGAGAGAGGTAAGGAATGGGAGGTAGTGAAAAGTAGCCCACAGAGAGAGAGAGAGAGAGAGAGAGAGAGAGAGAGAGAGAGAGAGAGAGAGAGAGAGAGAGAGAGAGAGAGTGTGTGTGTGTGTGTTGTTTTAAATGTAATAAACAAAAAAATTTGATAGGTTATAACACATTGGTGCTTATGTAATATCAACTGTATACTGTAGACGGTTTGAATAAGTTAAGAAATGGTATAAACGATACTGTTAGTGTATTCGTACACTCTCAAGAGCGGCAGCTAGACGTCAGCTGATCTAATCACAGCCAAAAGTAAAACAAAAAGAAGTTAATAATACTCGATTTTTAAAACACACCCTAATTTAAAAACAAAAGTACACGCTTTCTTAATGTGCAATTAACTATTTTAAGAGTAGCAATTTTCTAGAATAAAATGATGTTTCCCAAAAAATAGTGGTTTGCTGATGAAATCATTTGCCGTATTTTTAGCAACGATTGAAATGGATGTAAACTCGGCATAATTTTTTCGTTTCGTATTTAATTGACACTAAGAAAACTAATTTTAGTTTCTTCATCTATATGTAAGTATTGTATAACACGAATAAAGAGAGAGAGAGAGAGAGAGAGAGAGAGAGAGAGAGAGAGAGAGAGAGAGAGAGAGAGAGAGAGAGAGAGAGAGAGAGAATGAATCAGCTGTTGTAATGGATTGCCGTGTTTTTGTTTCGTGAGAATTTATCGCCACGACTATAACAACAACATACTGTACTGAACTTTACAGTATTATACAGACTACTGTAATAGGATAAAAGTAAAATTTGTAATAACCTATTTTATATGAAATGGGGCTATTTTTTTTTGTTTAAAATTTACATTTACGTAAGTAAAACAACTCTCTCTCTCTCTCTCTCTCTCTCTCTCTCTCTCTCTCTCTCTCTATCTCTCTCTCTCTCTCTCTCTCTCTCTCTCTCTCTCTCTCTCGTAAATTGTTTTCCTGCTTTGCTACGTATGTATGATTTTATATAGATACGGTAAATAACATTTGTAATAATATTTTCTAAAAGCTTTTACTGTAATATCATTATTTATCACTTTCATCATGCGCGTTAAATGCCTTCGTTTGTTTACTGAGCGTACTTTATGACGCCGTTGTTTCAGGCGGCGTCATAAAGAAAAACATTTCATTTGGAAGTTCTAAGAAAAATTAAGTAAAACATTGGTAATAACAAAATCAACATACTGTACTGAATAATCAATATAATCGATGCAAAAACTAACCTATACACAGATGTGTAAATGCGTTTGTTTCTTCATTATGATCAGAGATAAACGTGAACAAAACATTGGTTGCCATTATTTATCGTGCTTTTTGGCGTGTTTAGGAAACGCATGATATATCGCCTTTAATATTTGTGCCTGTTTTAGTTTAGGGTACTGTAGTACATGCATTAAGTGTTCTGTACATTAAAGGGTAGTTTGTTAACAGTACTACGTACAAGGGAAGGTTTTAAAAGTCTGAATATACATGTTAAATAAATAGGTAAATATGGTGTCACTACTTCGCGGATTTTCACCTATCGCGGTCGGATCTGGAACCTATCTACCGCGATAAACGAGGGCTCACTGTAATCTTAAATGTATAAAACTGTCTAAAGCTTCAATAAAATTTTAAAACACTCGGAAATCTGAATATCATGCAGGAAAGTACTAGGGCCAAACGACTAGGCTACAAGGTCTAGCGTAGGCCAGAATCGGCAAATCCTTCGCCAAAACGGAAATACTAAAAGCATCATATAAAGAAATCCTATGTAACGCTGAATAGCTAAAATTATTAAAGCGAAACAGCCGGGAACGTTCGATCTGGCTAACTAAATAACTCATACATAGCGAGCGACAGCGTCCAGGACGCCTCCGGTAGGCAACAGCTCTTGTAACAACGATATCAATATCAAATCATTTTAAAATTACCAAGAGCTTACATTTATACATAAAAGAAATAATACTCAACTTATCAGAAGCCGAAGAAGTTGGAGAAAGCATTATAAAGTTGAAATAATCCAAGAATTGCGAGATAACACAGGGAAAAACACCGAGTTGTTGAGCTACGCAAAAAGGAATACAGATGGTGCCGTGAGCGGCGCAATGCACGCTTACGAAACGGGAGAGGAGAGATACCTTGCGAGCGGCTCTCCTTTCTTTCTCGTTTTTCGTTTTCTTGCCAATTGACCCCTTCGAAGTGTTAACTCTGTTCGGGGTGCAGATTGCTATGTGGCGTGTCAAGAATACGTCCTCTGTTATTTCGCGATATCCCTGGTTCTTTTATTATGGATATTCGCTGCAGGAGTTAGAATTCTGGGTACCTTAAGGTAAATTCTCTGGGAATATCGCCGTAGTTATATATACCCAAGGAAGCTACCCTTTAGGAACTTCCATCAGGACAACATGGCTTGAGCCCAAAAAAGTCAATGACAATTCTTCTGTACTTATACCTGTCGAATTCAGGTGTTTTGTACTTAGAATTGAAATCAACCCATCTTCACCATTGTAGCTAATTGGTAGTTTGTTACTTGGCATTCAATTAGTGAAAAATTACTCCTACCTTAAAATTACCTCTCCTTGCCCATAAACAAAAACCATTATGCCACAAATATTGTTTGGCTATAATGCCACACTTCTTTTCCTCCCACTTTAGCAGCAACTCTCCACAGCTAACACATACAACTTCACTAGTTGCATCTCTGAACACTACAGCTAAACTAAATGCCAAATCATCACCAGGTATGTAGCATTGAGCTTTTGGGGGTTAAAGGGGGAAGGAAGGCCCACTAAAAAGCATGTACAGAAGTAACAACCACGTCACACTTACATTTCTTTCATTATCTTGCTTTACTTTCAGTGTAGCTTCATCAATAATCCTCGTTTAATGCACTATATTGAAACTTAGATAATCTTCTCTATGAACTACTTTAATTGGTCAAAAGTTCCGGACACATGTAATAACCCCATATCATGGAGCCAATGAACAATATATAAATGTATAATACATTATGCAACAGAAAATATCATGATGAGGGGTAAACGGAGATGGTTTAGGCATGCTCTTCGCACTCCCTATGAGAGATTAGTTCACCCAACAACCAACTGGGCTCCACAAGGCACTAAAAGAGATGGAAGACCCAGACCTACATGGCTGAGAACTATGAAGCTCGAAGTAGAAGATAAAAAATGGAGAAGTATTGAATTAAAAGCTCAAGATAAAGAAGACTGGTAAAATCTATCGATATATATATATAATATATATATATATATATATATATATATATATATATATATATATACATACATATATAGGGCACGGGGGGGGGGGGAAAACAAAAGGGACTTGTTTGCACTAACAATGAGGATTAGAAACCCTAAAATACAAGGTAACCAGTTAGAAAAATACCTGGTTCATGTATTTGGTAAGAAATTATATCATCATATTATTATTTGTAATTCTGAGAAATAGTTTAAAGGCTTATAGGTATTATTAATCAACTGCAATATTTCTTTTCTATGTCTTTGAACTTTACTACTCCTTATGATATGTACTTGATTTTATATCCACTTCACATCATGTCACAAATGGGGAGCATCTAAAAACACAGTAACAACTTTACCAAACCAAAAAGCAACTTAGAAATTGTCAACAATGCAACAAATATTCATTTCATGCAAAACCTACGATTAAATTAACAGGAATTTGAACTATTTTAAGTTAACTATTACTTTTTGTTTAAATGTTGGAAACATAAAAGCTATTACATTTTTACTCATTGAAAATGATGAATGTGGGATCAATTTCTTCACTTCTAAGCAATACAAAATGTGATAATAGTTCACTAAAGTTCCTATTACTCCTACCTTAAAATTACCTCTCCTTGCCCATAAACAAAAACCATTATGCCACAAATATTGTGTGGCTATAATGCCACACTTCTTTTCCTCCCACTTTAGCAGCAACTCTCCACAGCTAACACATACAACTTCACTAGTTGCATCTCTGAACACTACAGCTAAACTAAATGCCAAATCATCACCAGGTATGTAGCATTGAGCTTTTGGGGGTTAAAGGGGGAAGGAAGGCCCACTAAAAAGCATGTACAGAAGTAACAACCACGTCACACTTACATTTCTTTCATTATCTCGCTTTACTTTCAGTGTAGCTTCTTCATCAATAATCCTCGTTTAATGCACTATATTGGAACTTAGATAATCTTTTCTATGAACTACTTTAATTGGTCAAAAGTTCCGGGCACATGTAATAACCCCATATCATAGAGCCAATGAACAATATATAAATGTATAATACATTATGCAACAGAAAATATCATCGCTAGCAACAAAATATACACAGTTCAACACAAGTCGGTACAAGAATCCCTACTGAGTACACTGTAACTGATTGGCTAAGGCCTTGGCATGCTATGTGGGGGGGATTTCCACAAGCTGTAGTTATAATCCATGCAGCAGCAGAAAAGAAGTGTTGGGGAATGGGGAGGGAGGACCCTGGTTGTGGAGAAGAGCCAACCTTCAAAAGCACATGGGGAAGAGGATAGGAGTGGTGTCAAACACAAGATATCTGCTGTATCTAAAGCTTCAATCTGCACCCACGAGATAAGGATATGCGGTACAGTATGGTGTTCCAGGAAACTTGATGATAATAGTTGTCCAAGTATAACTTTGAAAACAATCCATATATACTTGTTACGTTTCTCTTCTTCCAAAAGGTTACAAAATTTGTGTAATTGATAAATTTGCTAGACTAAACAATTCCTGATATGTAAAACCATCAAAATCACTTTCTAATAGTTTAAAAGTCTCCTGCAGCCCTCTGCTTGGAATAAAACAAGAAAAACCTACAGTAGGTTAAGCTAATGTCACATTACCATATGATAGCTATATTTACAAGATGACCTACTAATGCTAAACACTGCCCAATGGCAAATAAACTGGTCCCTACTAGAAAGATGTGTCATTTGGATCGTTCAATTTGCCATCACCAATGCTAGCCAGTCTAAGATTTGACCAAAGTACAGTATCCACTAATACCATAACCAGGAAATGGACCTCATTCCTGAAGGACAGGTGGAAAAGACCCTTTCACTATCGTCATTGAAACATGCAGAAAAAAATAACACGTAAATAGGGAAGGGGGGCCTAGCGGATAGCTCAACTTGAGATGCGAATTTCTCTCAGGAGCCAAGATGAAAATGTTGGCAACTACACCTACCTGCCTACCAATAGACATCTAAAAATACAATTACAGTCTAATACTTGAGTGGCGCGGTAGAGGGTTTCGCCTTCTTATGCGACGAACTTGAAGGCCACGTCAAGGGACATCACACATTTATGACTATAATTCCGATTCCATTGTATGTTATGAGTTCTTATATCAATACATTTAAAGATAGTACATTATTCTACGATAATATTCCAACTAGAATATTAAAATACTTTCTGCAAAGGAAACTTACTCACCTTTTAAGTGTTGATCTTGGATACGAATAGGATCGTAATGGTTCCCCTTCACTGTTTGTTGTGTGTTACACTTACTGCCATCTGTTGGGAATTATAACTACTACTACTATTACGTCAATGATGTCTGACGTCAGTGTCCTTTGTGACGTCATACATAACACTGGCATTTAAAGTTTATATTTCACAAATTTCAGTCACTGCATTTACTCATTTGTTATATGAGAATATCGGAATCTCTGCAAAAATTCACTGAATGACTATTTGCATTAAACGTTGTTCTCTATCCATATTCCTAAAGTACCAATGCTTCTCGAAGATCGTGCGATAACAAAACGAATGGTGGCAATAAAAAATGTCACCAACGCGATGTCACAATCAATGTATTTTCTTATCCCGAATGGCTGACCAAGTTAAATCGGGGATTTACATCCTTGTCGAAGTAATGCCTAAAGCTATACAAAGAAGGGCATATTTTTCTATTTGCTTCATTATTTCCTCTCCTCACTGGGCTATTTTCCCCGTTGGAGCCCTTGGGCTTATGGCATCCTGCCTTTCCAACCAGGTTGTAGCTTAGCAAATAATAATAATAATAATAATAATAATAATAATAATAATAATAATAATAATAATACCCATTCTTATCCCGAATGGCTGAACCAAGTTAAATCGGGGATTTATATCCTTGTCGAAGTAATGCCTAAAGCTATACAAAGAAGGGCATATTTTTCTATTTGCTTCATTATTTCCTTTCCTCACTGGGTTATTTTCCCTGTTGGAGCCCTTGGGCTTATGGCATTCTGCCTTTCCAACCAGGTTGTAGCTTAGCAAATAATAATAATAATAATAATAATAATAATAATAATAATAATAATATGAAACCTGTTACGAGTGGGCTACGGGAAAGCCAACAATATTGATTAATCGAGTAGGCTATTAATGGAAATATGCTGTATGTTTTCAAAGAATTATTCAGCTGTCTTCATGGATGATAAGTTCCCGCTTAATTTGCCGTAATTGAGTTGCTAGCTTAATTTATTTCGAGAGAACTGTCGGCGCCTTTCAAGAGAGGCGTGTCACAACTTGTTTTGCAACCTGTGGAGCTTGCTAGGAATGATTACGTAAGACCGGAGAAGAATGACGTGTGTTAACCACACTGGATGCTGCAATGCAAAGGGGTCTTTGTTAGCTTCCTTCCTTGTATGTAGCCTAGTATTGCACTGATGTTTTGGCCAGTTATTATCAATTTCAACGTTAGCAAAAGAAAAAAATACACCGCCACCAACAACAACAACAACAATAATAATAATAATAATAATAATAATAATAATAATAATAATAATAATAATAATAATAATAATAATAATAATTGGTATAACCTGAGTTATAAGAGGCAATATATTTAAAGAACTTGGATAGCCAGGTAAACAATATTATCACAGATAGACAGCACAGTGAGGGGGGTCGATGAGCACTCTGGTTAAATCCATTTTAGTTAGTAAAAACTTTTAAAAGTTCTTCCACGTCCTAATTTAATATGATGACATATTGCACCGGACTGAAATGTTCTTGAAACACAAATTTCCTGTTAAATGCTCACCCAATTTACTACCTTTTTAGTGCTTGGTTCTTCTAGCCAGACACAGGCTCTTTGCGAAGATGCAATTACTATGATTTATTATCTATATACAAAATCAAGGACAAACCCTTAGGGAATATAAACTTTGCTTTAAAAACGTCTCATCACCAACATACACTCTTTTTAATATGTAACTTAACCCTTATCACCTTAATTAGCATCAACTTTCGTTAAGCCTAATTACTTTCAATTGTTCACCAAACTTTTAACTGGGCTCCACAAGGCATTAGAAGAGTTGGAAGACCCAGGCCTACATGGCTGAGGATTATGAAGCCTGAAGCAGGAGATGATGAGTGGATAAGTATGGATTAAAAAGCTCAAGATAGAGACGACTGGCGAAATCTAACCAAAGCATTTTGCGTCAATAGGCGTGGGAGGGGATGATATGATGCATTAAGAAATAAAACAGAGAGGGAAGGCGTATTCAAAGGAAAAATACTTTTTATATGCAACCAAACAATTTTCTTGTGATTGTGTTTTGCTTGTCATCAAAATCACTGCTCTAACCGGATAGATTCTATTTGTTTCCTATTATTAGTTATATCAATATCATCAAATCTGATTTAGATATTGTATAGTGGTTATTATTCTCAAAGAGTAAATCAATAAGGTGGAGAAAGAATCTGCTATTCAAGGTAGGCTACTGTTGAACACACACACACACACACACACACACATATATATATATATATATATATATATATATATATATATATATATATATATATATATATATATATATATGTATATATATTCTGTTACGTGAGGGTGTGGCCCCACGAACAAGAATAAAACGAAAAAAGGAGGGAGAGAGAAGGTAAAGCGGAAAAGACACAATTATAAAGGGTTGTGAAGACAAACCAACACAATACCCAGCCAAATGTCTAAGGGTGGAGGTAGTGAACACATGCTCTCTCCGAGGAGGTCGGGTTCTACACGAGGTTGTGCCCGCACGCTTCTTTGTAACCCCAAACACAAAGAGAAAAATTAAAACTAAGCCTCTATCAGGCAGGCGATGGCAGTACACGAATAATGGGATTTGTTGTTCAAGCAAGAGTTTGTATTTTCTTTCGGCTACACACACAATGGAAATATAGTAATCTCTACGATAAAGCAAATGATTAAAATGATAATGAAATATAAAAACAGTAGCACCTACAGTAATGCAGATGATGACTGGGAACAATGAAATAAAGGGAATATCACTTTACATGAATTTATTTACAGAGAAATGTAAAAAAAGAAACCAAGGAAACCACAAAGGAACACTTATAGGAAAAACAATAATACAAATTAGAAACGATAAAAAAAAAAAAAACGATACAGACAAATAATTCCCCGCCAGAAAAAAACCAGGACCTTGGGTTAATATTTAAAAGAAACCAAAAATCGTTATCCTATAAAGGGGATAACAAGCAAATTACTATCCTCTGTCGAAGACACGACAAGACTAATACTTACTTACAATTATGGAAATAAACACATTGATATACATACATTTAGAAGGGCAGTGAAAATATCTATTTATGAATATGTGAGAATGGAAAGAAAATAACAAAACAAAATGATATGAGGTCCCACTACACGTTCTATTCTCACAAATAAGCCTACAACGGAAACAGAAAATAAAATGGATATTGATCCCCACTAAGAATTAACCTGTAGCCAGAATATACTCATACAATCGAAAAATGGGGAATACAGTAACGTTCTTAAGCGTTATGTTTCCCCGAGAGTGGCGTAATCTTATTGAAGGCAACTTACCTTCCCTATCCCTAACTGTATTAAAAAAACAAAATGGTAAAATACAAAAAAAAAAAAAAAAAAAAAAAAAAAAACACTTCACAATTAATTAAATCCCACGTGGTGGGCGTCCTTAGACAGGTAATTCGGGATCACTGGCCTTCCATGGGCCCACTGCTCTACTTTGACCTAGCCCGCCCCCTTATCTCCTCTCACCAGACCTAAGCGAAGTCTTTTCTCCCATGCTTTTGCCACAACTCCTATCCCCCACTGTAAGGCTACTTAGCTTCAGGCTTGGTCGACCTCTGGGCGCATGTTCCTCGTTGGCGATGATTAGCCAGTTCTCGGTTCGGGTTACATTTCATCAAGTTCTTGTGAAAAGGGCAGGAGCGGCTTGGGGTACTGGACTCCTGGGAGAGAGATGGGGGATGCTTCTGCTCCTTGCCAAGGTCCGAGGTTTTCTAAGGGCGAAGGGCAGTCGCTGGGCTCCGAGCTGGGGTATCAGTTGTGAAGACAGCTCTCCTAGCTGGGTCACATGGGTCAAGCATTGGCACACGCATTTTGGCGGCAAGCGTTATGCTTCTTTCGGGGCCCTCCTGGAACCTTTGTTGTTGACGCCATGCATCCTAGTGGGACAGCTGTGCATTAAAAATGGGGTGAGCATTTGGACAAAGAGAGGAAATGACCGACCACGACTGCATCTAGTCTTATGATCGGAGAGTAGGGGAAAGGCTTACATTTATAATTTAATTATTATAACTGTAGAATAAATTACTATACACAACATACAATATGAACAAGATTAAGAGGTTAATTTAAGGGGGCAACCATTACAAATAAACATCTTATAACTAAACAAATCTTACAATTAAAATTGAATACAAGACTACTCTCTTTTCCCAACAGAACAACAATGCAACTATTTCAATACAAACAGTTTTAAGAGAGAAGTGGCTCTCACACATCACACCTTCCCCCTTCTGAAAAAAGCTTCCGGATAAAAAGGACGGAACCTTTTTTTTTCAAGAGTCACATCTCTAAATTTAAAAGTGGTCAGCCAGGGTGTGTTCACTCTGTGGCAGTTCATGAATCTCCAGTTGATAGTCTTGCAGCAGCAGATGCCAATCCTGCCATCTATGCTTCTTGTTCCTCCTGCTGTGAAGGAGTGAGAATGGATTATGCTCCATGAACACCCTAATAGGACCATGATCGCCTTGACATACCCCTCAAAGTGCTTCAGGGCGAGCACAAGGGCAAACACATTCTTCTGTACAGAGGCATAGTTCCTGTGGCATTTCCTAAATTTCTTAGAAAAATAAGCCACAGGGTGTTCAGCACCCTCCTTCCCTCTCCGCAGAAGTGCTGCATTGGCTCCCCGACTATTGGCATCTACATGCAAGAATAATTCCTCCTGGACATTGTGGATATGTGACTGTGGGACTGCATTATGCAATCCCTTAGAAATATCCGGGCTCTTATTCAAAACAGGCCGGGAATGCAGTCAAAGTGAGGGATTACAACAGGTATTACCTGCCAAATCATTGCCAAGGATCATCTGGATTCCTGGCATGGGTTCTTTATTAACGATGGCCACCTGTACTAACCCGGACTTGAAGAAGGACTCTAGGTAGATGGTGTGAAGGGGCAAGACCTCCTGACCCGACATACACCCAATTAGTACTGTCTCCCTAGAGTCTGAGAACTCATTGAATGGCAATACTGAGCGATGCAGAAGTGTTTGTTCTGCTCCGGTATCGCGAAGAATCCTTATAGTGGCAGGAACTGCTCCCTGTTCTGGCAATGAAACAGAACCACTATGCTGAAAGGCTTCCTTCCCTAGAGTGGCATTTGCTTTGGATATTCCCCTTTCTGTCCTGCTGAAGTGTACCAACTTCATAGGGCCCTTATTGCTCGAATGGCACTGACTTGCTTCGTGCCCAAGGCTACCACAATAAGTGCACTTGTATGTCTTTGGCCGTGAAGGGGGCATCTCTGGCGAAACAAAGCTGGCACTCGGAGGGGTAGCTACCTGAGGATTGGTTGGGAAATCCCATGGTACTTGAGGTGGGTTCTGTGTCCACTGATAGCCTCCATTGGTGGGAGGGTTAGTGAAAAATGAATGGGGCTTTCCCGTCCATTTTGGAGCATGCTCCGAGATGGAGTTTGGCTGAACTGCCTTAGGATGAGCTCTGGCGGCAGAATGAACCGTATTCACCTTCCTTTCCTCCAGGTAGTCTCGTGCCTCTCCTGATATAGTATTCAGGAACTGCTCTAACTGCATGAGTTCATTTACCTGTTCCAAACTCTTGGTGGGTAGTGCAGCATTGATCCATCGCTCATAATCTATGGTCACTCTACGAGCCAACGTAACAAGCGTCTCGTTTCCTTCCCTCTTCATGTTTCGGAAGTTTTGGTGATAAGCCTCAGGGACGAGTGCCATAGCATTTAGAACCCTCTCCTTAATAGTAGAATAATCTCTACTCTCCTGTATAGTAAAGGTAGTATAAGTCTGTAAGGCCTTCCCAGTCAACTTAGCTGGCAAAATGAGTGCCCATTCTTCTTGTAGTACTCACCGGTTTGTGAGTAATTTCTCAAATGCAGAGAAGAATGTTTCTGGGTCCCCCTCCTCATAGGCTGGCAAGGATTTTGTCACATCAGTAAGATGCAGCATGCCACGGGGTTCTTGGGTTCCCCTTGCTGTGACATCTGGATTTCTTTCCTGAAGCCTGAGCCATGCTTCCTGACACGCAACCTCCCGTGCTCTGATTTCTAGTTCCATCCTCCTGAGCTCCCTATCCATGGACCTGCTCTCAGGATGGGAAGAAAACTCCGCTTCCGCATTAGGTACCTGAGAACTAGTCCGATTAGGAAAAAGAGGGAATGATGTAAGATTGGGAGATGCATGCAGTGGAACCAAAGGAGAACCAGCTCTTGGAGAATACAGTTGTACCGGAGGTGGGGTTGCCAAATCAACTTGTGCACCCCGATTTGGAGAAGGTACTGGGATCCCCAAAATTTTAGGGATTTCCTGGTCCTCCTCATCGTCAGTATCTGCAAGGCTCTGGAAATGACCTCTGAGCAATCCTTGCAGCTGCCCTTTCCTATGGCTACTTAGGAATTGGATGTCACTGGCTGTGCAGGCATGTCTCAGCTCATCCTTAGAGAGTGCCATAAGATGGGTTTCAGTAGAAGTTTCCAGAAACTGAACAACCTTTCTGTGGGCCACAGCACTTGACCGGGTTGTCACAGACATTTCACAATTATGAATATGGATAATTTGCAACAACAATTATAAGCAATAAAATATAACACTGGCGAAGGAGGTCTAAACACTGAAAAAAAAGAATAAATCAAGGTCACCCTTTAGAAAGAAAAATAAAGGAAAGAACAACACAATCCTACAAAAAAAAAAAAAAAAAAAGTTTGAATAGCATTAGAGAGGATAGAACCTCAATACTCGCTGCAGGAGCCACAAGATCACTTCAATGGAAATAAGGACACTACAAAACTCTGTGACCTTGTCCACTGAAAATTAAAACAGTACTAATAGAAAGGTTTGTTTGTGGGTTTTAAACAGAAAAAAAAAATCACTCAAAAAATAAAAACCACAGACAAAACAATCCTTCCAAAATGGTTGGAGGATCAGGTGAAATAGATTCTCGTTTCAAGACAAAAAAAAAAATTGATAAAATCAACAAAGCAACAAAATAATTAAAAAAAAAACGACCGGACCAGGCCCCCAATTCTATTACGTGAGGGTGTGGCCCCACGAACAAGAATAAAACGAAAAAAGGAGGAAGAGAGAAGGTAAAGCGGAAAAGACACAATTATAAAGGGTTGTGAAGACAAACCAACACAATACCCAGCCAAATGTCTAAGGGTGGAGGTAGTGAACACATGCTCTCTCCGAGGAGGTCGGGTTCTACACGAGGTTGTGCCCGCACGCTTCTTTGTAGCCCTGAACAAAAAGAGAAAATTTAAAACTAAGCCTCTATCAGGCAGGCGATGGCAGTACACGAATAATGGGATTTGTTGTTCAAGCAAGAGTTTGTATTTTCTTTCGGCTACACACACAATGGAAATATAGTAATCTCTACGATAAAGCAAATGATTAAAATGATAATGAAATATAAAAACAGTAGCACCTACAGTAATGCAGATGATGACTGGGAACAATGAAATAAAGGGAATATCACTTTACATGAATTTATTTACAGAGAAATGTAAAAAAAGAAACCAAGGAAACCACAAAGGAACACTTATAGGAAAAACAATAATACAAATTAGAAACGATAAAAAAAAAAAAAACGATACAGACAAATAATTCCCCGCCAGAAAAAAACCAGGACCTTGGGTTAATATTTAAAAGAAACCAAAAATCGTTATCCTATAAAGGGGATAACAAGCAAATTACTATCCTCTGTCGAAGACACGACAAGACTAATACTTACTTACAATTATGGAAATAAACACATTGATATACATACATTTAGAAGGGCAGTGAAAATATCTATTTATGAATATGTGAGAATGGAAAGAAAATAACAAAACAAAATGATATGAGGTCCCACTACACGTTCTATTCTCACAAATAAGCCTACAACGGAAACAGAAAATAAAATGGATATTGATCCCCACTAAGAATTAACCTGTAGCCAGAATATACTCATACAATCGAAAAATGGGGAATACAGTAACGTTCTTAAGCGTTATGTTTCCCCGAGAGTGGCGTAATCTTATTGAAGGCAACTTACCTTCCCTATCCCTAACTGTATAAAAAAAAAAAAAAAATAATAAAATACAAAAAAAGAAAAAAAAAACAACACTTCACAATTAGTCAAATCCCATGTGGCGGGCGTCCTTAGACTGGTAATTCGTGATCACTGGCCTTCCATGGGCCCATTGCTTTACTTTGACCTAGCCCGCCCCCTTATCTCCTCTCACCAGACCTAAGCGAAGTCTTTTCTCCCATGCTTTTGCCACAACTCCTATCCCCCACTGTAAGGCTACTTAGCTTCAGGCTTGGTCGACCTCTGGGCACATGTTCCTCGTTGGCGATGATTAGCCAGTTCTCGGTTCGGGTTACATTTCATCAAGTTCTTGTGAAAAGGGCAGGAGCGGCTTGGGGTACTGGACTCCTGGGAGAGAGATGGGGGATGCTTCTGCTCCTTGCCAAGGTCCGAGGTTTTCTAAGTGCGAAGGGCAGTCGCTGGGCTCCGAGCTGGGGTATCAGCGGTGACCCCTTCACAGCTCTCCTAGCTGGGTCACGTGGGTCAAGCATTGGCACACGCATTTTGGCGGCAAGCGTTATGCTTCTTTCGGGGCCCTCCTGGAACCTTTGTTGTTGACGCCATGCATCCTAGTGGGACAGCTGTGCATTAAAAATGGGGTGAGCATTTGGACAAAGAGAGGAAATGACCGACCACGACTGCATCTAGTCTTATGATCGGAGAGTAGGGGAAAGGCTTACATTTATAATTTAATTATTATAACTGTAGAATAAATTACTATACACAACATACAATATGAACAAGATTAAGAGGTTAATATAAGGGGGCAACCATTACAAATAAACATCTTATAACTAAACAAATCTTACAATTAAAATTGAATACAAGACTACTCTCTTTTCCCAACAAAACAACAATGTAATTATTTCAATACAAACAATTTTAAGAGAGATGTGGCTCTCACACATCACTATATATATATATATATATATATATATATATATATATATATATATATATATATATATATATATATATATATATATATAATATATATATATATATATATATATATATATATATATTATTATTATTATTGCTACTAGCGAACTACGTAAACTCCCGAGCTCCAAACTCACGTGCGTTATATTACATAAATCTGATACACACGAGAATACCTCCGAGCTCTGAGAATAATACGCAGCTAGCAGATGTTAATACATATGAACAGTGAATATCTAGAGGTCTCTTTACTTTACACTCAAAACAAAACTGGGTGATTCCTTTACTTTTAAAAGGAACTATTCTTAAATCAACCTCTTATTTCGGCTCTTAGTCAGGGATACTATCAAGGTCCTGAAACAATTATTGGTGATCGAAATAATACACACTTCACAAAAATTAAGATATTCTATAAAAATAATAATTCAATAGTAATACCAAAAATAAATCATTCGAAATCAGACCTGAACTAGACCTTAGGCTTGAGACAAAATAAAGCTTCAAGAATAATACAGTCACTTGTTTCACTAGAAATTAATATATGAAAATATTTAATTTTGACTATTAATGAAAAAAATTACATTTTAACATAATAGAAATTAAATAATAATTACACCTTTACATTTAACTTACTGTTACTCTTACGACCTTTGGGGTCACACAAGGTCACAGAATGGTTAAGAAAATAATAAATGCATTTCACTTTTTAACCAACACACACAGGGCCAGTCAAAAATTTACCATATAAAATGTATTTACATCAACTTCACTTCACTTTTAAATCAAACACAAAAATAACACCAATGTTTGAACGCACTATACACGTTTGAAAGAAATCACTTAGTGGCTTTATAGATGCTGGTGAGAGGACTTTCGGGCGTATGGCTCTGTCGGAATGTCAGGCTGTATCTCTCTCTCTCTTCAAAGCAATGGAGGGCCCTTATATGCATCCTAATACATTCTTTAATTTTCCAGCTAAATTATTCTCGAAGCGTGAGTACAAGGTTTTGGGCGGCTCTCACGACGTCGGAGTTGCCAACTTGGCAGTTGCAACCGCAGTTGTTGGAAGTATGGTTCTGTCGTCGCCTGACGAGGGCAGCACTCTCAGTTAACTCCGCGCACCTCCTCTCGTAACTTTAAAAAAAAGAACAAATTTAGTCTAGAACCTTCATGTAACTTCCAACCACCTGGAAACATGATGCAATCCCTAGCATTTTATACCTTGTGTGTGTCATACATACCTTTTAACAAGTTACATAAGACTTCGTTACAAAACAATGTGAAATAAAAATTTAATTCTTTAAAATCACGTAAATTTACATATACGGAACTGAATGAAAATACAACTAAATGAATGACGACAGTCTTATGTAATTTATATATATTTACTTAATCCTACATGAGTGGGACCCACCTTACGAGCTGGCTATACATCTCTTAAATACACAAATAAAATACGTTAATAAAATAATCTACTTATGTCAGACCAGCTTCGTAGCATAGCTCCCCACAAACTCCCCCCAAAAAGATTATTTATTCTGGGCCTGAATCCACCAATTCAGCCCGAGATAAATAATGTGCAACCACGTTCTCTTTACTGGATATATGCTTTACATTGATACAATATAGTTGCAAACATAACGACCATCTATGATTATTATTCTTCATTTTACTAATAAAAGTTAAAGAGTTGTGATCTGAGTAAACCGTAATTTCTTGGTTCTGTGGTCTATTTACATAAACTTCAAACTTCCTTATCGCTGTGATTAGCCCCAGCAGATCCTTTCCAACTGTCGAGTAGTAGGCTCATTGATGCTTCTTCAGCGTCAATGACATAAAACAGACGGGATGAAGGATTCAATCCCGCTGTCCAAAACATCCACTTGTTGAAATCCGGTGCTTGCAGTATCAGTTTCGATGTTAATATGGCCTTTATCTTGTCGAAGGATTTCTGGCACTCACTGGCCCATACAAACTTTTTCTTGGGGCTAGTCAAATCTGTCAAGGGTGCGACTACTGCCGAAAAATTCGGGCAAAACCGTCTGTAGAATCCTGCCATTCCTAAAAACCGTTGTAACTGCTTCCTCATGGTAGGGTGGTGAAGCTTTCATTATTCCTTCGACGTTAGTAGCTACCGGGTGATTTGCCTCATCCGACTTCAAATCCTAAGCACCAAACTATTGCCTTTCCAAATTCGCTCTTCTCCAGGTTAATAGTCAGATGTGCTTCTCACAACTTTTGAAATACCTTCTCTAGGATTTAGAGATGTTCTTCCCAGGTCAATGAATATATCACAATATCGTCGAGATATACACCTACTCCTTCAATCAATCCTATAAGGTTATCCATCACTCATTGGAAGGTAGCGGGTGCATTCATCAGACCAAATGGCATGACTGTGTATTGACCAACCCAAATGGGGTTATAAAAGCTGATAATAATTTTGCATTGTCGTCTAAAGGAATCTGATAATACCCTTTTAACAAATAGATCTTAGAGACGAACCTCACTTGTCCAATGTTGTTGAGTAGTTGGTCTATGAGTGGCAATAGATAATTGTAGGCCACGCTGATCGAATTCAACTTTCAATTCCATAAACATCCGGAAAGATCCATTGGGTTTTTTCATGAGCAAGCTTGGAGGTCTGTAAGGGCTAGAGCTTTGTTCGGCTAATCTGTTTTGCAACAAATAGTCCACTTCTTTTCTCATGACTTCTCGATGATACGGTGACAGTTGATAAGCTCGTTGTTTGAATGGTCTTTCCATGGTCTTAAGGTGTATCTCATGCCTTGTCAAGTTGGTTTGTTTCGAGATGTCTGAGACAATTTCAGGGAAACTTTTAATCAGTCGACTTAATTCCTCTTGCTCCTCCTTATTCATTTGAGTTAATTTCTCTTCTAAGTTCCTAATGTTGGCCAAATTATTCACTTTGCTTACAGCCTCTACCTCATATCCGTCGTCGTCTTCCATGGATGGAATGAGTTGCGCCATACATACCTGTGAAGCTTCGGTCTCGTTTTTGCTCAAGTATGGTTTTAATAGGTTAACATGTACCTTCCTTTGACTTCTCCTTCTTCCTGGTGTATAGATAACGTAGGTCACATTACCGATCTTTTCCAAAATCCAGAATGGGCCTTGGAACGTGTTAGTGAGAGGGAATCTACGTATCGGTAAGAAAATAAACGTCTTGTTTTTGCTCAAGTATGGTTTTAATAGGTTAACATGTACCTTCCTTTGACTTCTCCTTCTTTCTGGTGTATAGATAATGTAGGTCACGTTACCGATCTTTTCCAAAATCCAGAATGGTCCTTGGAACGTGTTAGTGAGAGGGAATCTACGTATCGGTAAGAAAATAAACACCTGCTGTCCTACTGCCAACTATCTGTTCTTACTTTTTATATCAAACATTTCCTTAATTTTCCTTGGCTCGTTTTCAGGTTTTCAAGGGAAAATTTCCTTATTTTGCCGATCCTTTTCCTCAAGTTCTTGACATATTCTCCATCCGTTTCCTCTCAATCTTTCTATTTTTCTGCCATCATTTTAATTGGTCCTCTTATTTCTCGTCCGAACACCATTTCCTTTGTGCTACATCCCATACTTTCTTGGTAAGCATTGCGTACCTCAAATAACATCAAGGGTAGTCCGATGACCCATTCATTTCCTGTTTTGTTGCAGTACTTTGTTAACATATTTTTTAAGGATTGATGAAACATCTCTAATGCAGTTTGGGTCTCCGGGTGATAGGTAGTAGACAGTTGTTGTCTCACATCCAATAGTTTCACCACTTCCTGAAACAATTTTTACATAAAATTTGTTCCTCGGTCACTCTGAACGATTTCCGGAATACCAAACTTGATAAAAAAGTCTAGTAACTTCTCGGCGATTACTTTGGCACTGATGTTCTTGACGGGTATGGCTTCTGGGTATCTCGTCACTTGATACATCAAAGTTAACATATATTCGTGGCCTTTCTTCATTGTCGGCAACAGTCACTCAGTGTCGATCATCACCTGAAGGGTTCTACTTATGCTTCAAACAGGTGTAAGGGAGCCTTTTTGATGTACTGGTTAGGCTTTCCAGCCATCTGACAAACGTCACATGCACGGAAAAACTGGCTCACATCCTTATGCATGCCAGGCCGGAAAGAGTGTCTCATAATCTTCTCCGTCATCTTTCTTATTCCCATATGTCCCGTCTCATATGTTGCGGCGATCACTCGTCTTCTCAGCGGTGCGGGAATCAATATCTGCAGGTATATGCCCCATTTGGCATTTCCAGGGATATCAATGGGTCTATGGTTCCTCATAAGCAATCCCTCCTTGAGGTAATAACAGGTGGGAGACTGCTAGACCTCCGTCTCATCCACCACACAGTACAATCATTGCGTTAACGTCGCATCCTTCTGCTGCAATCCTATCTCTCTTGCTTCCCATCTTGCAATTTTTCTTGCTTCTTCTCTCTCTCTTTCTTCCTGTCTTGCAATTTCTCTTGCCTCTTCTTTCTCCCTTTCTTCCATTTCCCTTGCTTGTCTTGCAATTTCTCTCGCCTCTCCTGTCTCTCTTTCTTCCTGTTCCTCCCATTCTGCCATCATCTTCCACTGAATCAAATTTTCTTCCGCTACAATTTGTCTAATTTCAGCCTCTACATTTATTTCTACTTTCATTCCTTTAGTTTTTGGGTCCTGCTGCTGCAATATCTTCTTTTGGCAACTTTACTGAGCTTATCAACACTTCTAAGGCTAGACACTTGATTTGGGCTTTAATAATTCCACTAGCTGCATGACCATCACATGCTATTAGAATAGTGAGCCGCAGAGCTTTAGTTACATTAGCTACTGACAATTCCTGAACAACTGGATTTTCCAAAAGCTCCTGTACATTCAACTGAGCCATTTTATACTTTACAAAAATTATACCTTTCCAGAAAAATATACTCTAATAATACACGGAATCCTATCAACACTAAACTGGTCAAACCTTTAATCAAAACATGGCTTTGTTATCACTAATATTTAAAACAGGCTCGCACCATCCCTGGTCTGGGCAACAAAAGATATATATATTACACCTAGCGAATTACGTAAACTCTCGAGCTCCAAACTCACCCGCGTTATATTGCATAAATCTGATACACACGAGAATAGCTCCGAGCTCTAGGAATAATGTGCAACAACCAGACGTTAATATACATGCACACTGAATATCTAAAGGTCTCTTTACTTTACACTCAAAACAAAACTGAATGATTACTTTGCCTTTAACGGGAACTATTATAGAATAAACCTCTTATTACTGTTCCTAGTCAGGGATATGAGCAAGGCATTGAAATAATTATTGATGATCGAAATAATACACACTTTAAAAAAAAAAGTATATATATATATATATATATATATATATATATATATGTATATATATATATATATATATATATATATATATATATATATATATATATATATATATATATATATATATATACATATGCTATAAAAATAGCAATTCGACAGTAATACCAAAAATAAATCACTCAAAATTTAAATTTGAACTAGACCTTAGGCCTAACACAAAATGACACTTCATGAATTAGGTTCATGAATTGGGCTAGAGTTCTCTTGCTTGAAGATACACTCGGGCACACTATTCCATCTTATTTTTTTTTTCTCTTCCTCTTGTTTTTTTGAAATGGTGTGTTGGGCAGGCTTAATAGAAGGGCCATGGATGCCTGGTGGTTTATCAAGAGGTTGTCTTTTCCTTATCTGATTCTTTTTTCTTTTAAAAACCATCCTTATTGTCCTCCCTTCAGTTGAAGTGGCTATCCTGAAGGTTACTTAGCCTTGCATGGTGTATCGGCTCCTCCATGTTGACCAGTTTTTCCGACCTTTTTCTATAGTCTATGGTTTTGATTAATCACTTTATTAATTTTTCTGTACTTATTGTTTTGGTTATAATTCTTGTTAATCTAGTTTTTAAGTATGATGTCTCTTTTTTATTACCATTAGTTCTTATGCTGTCTGGAGACATTGAGCAAAATCCGGGACAATTACGTCCTAGATTTCGTCAGTGTCATTTATTGTATTGTAATATTCGTGGTCTTCATGCAAAATTCAAGACCTTACAGTTGCGTCCAGACAGTATGATATTCTTTTGTGCTCAGTCTCTTTGGTTTCTAATACGAAGCACTCATCTGAGCTCTTTATAACTGGTTTTAAGAAACCAATAATGTTGAAACGTGATGCCATCCCTAGGGCGGGGGGAATGGCGGTGTATAATAGGACTGAGTACCCTGCTTCTCATAAGTCCTGCTTGAATGTGGATGTCATGAGATTCAGGTGATAAAAGTTTGTGGCAGGCATAACAACTTTTATTTGAGTTCGATCTACCGGAATCCAGACATGGGTGATTCTATCTTCGATTGTCTTCTTACCATTATGGCTAAGATACAAGAAGATGATAGAAAAGCTTCTTTTGTCTTTGTTGATGATTTTAATGGTCACCATAGGGAGTGGTTAAATTCTATCTCTCTTACCGATCGCCATGGCTTAAGAGCTTTAGACTTTGCCTCTGAATCAGGCTGTGAGCAAATCATAAGTGAAGCTACTCACAGGTCTGGTAATTGCTTGGACCTCGTATACACTGACTCCCCTGACGTTATAAAATGTAAGGTGGGTTCTCCAGTCAGGACATCTGATCATGCCTTGATTTCATTAGTAGTAAAGACTGAGCAGCCTGTCCCTGATGTATCATACTCTTGTAAAATTTATATAAATTCTCAAGCAGACTGGAATGGGATTTTGCATGATTCTTTGTGCTTGAATTAGTCACAATCATATAGTAGTGCTGATCCTGTTGTCCCTTTGAATGAGAATCTAGTCAACATAATTGATAGACGTATCCCTTCTCGTGTGCTAAGGTACCGAGTGAAGGACAAACTGTGGTTCAATGATGATTGTAGACGTGCTTATTTGGAGAAGCAGGAGGCCTATCATCTTAGGAAGGGTAATAGATCAGATTTGATCTGGAATAACTATACTCAGCTTAGAGCTTTTGCTCAGAGAGTTTATGCTTCAACTGAAAAGGAATACATTTTAACCATAAAAGCAACCCTTACTGGTACAACTCAGGAACATAAACGGTGGTCTCCCCTTAAATCTACACTCTTTGGTGTAGATGCAACAGTTCCTCCTTTACTTAAACCAGATGGCTCAGTCACTCACTGTCCACAGGAAAAGGCAACCCTTTTGGCTGATGTTTTTGACAGTAAACAGAGTAATGAAAAACTTGAACTTCCTTATTCCTGTTTTCCTGAGGCTAAACTAACTAGTTTAGCTTTTCGATCTCGTGAAATTGAAGCTCTGTTGTTGGACCTAGATGCTTATGGAGGTGTAAACCCAAATGGTATTTTTCCTTTGTATTTTATAAAGACTGCAGATTTCTTAGCTCCAAAGTTATCTGTTATTTTGTGCAAGTTAGCAAGAAGAGGAGCTTTTAGCACTTGTTGGAGAATTGGTAATGTTACTCCTCTATGTAAATGTGTTTGGGTTAGCTCAAGTCCAACTGATTACCGCCCAATTTCCATAATTCCCGTGGTATCTAAAGTCTTTGAAAGTCTTCTGGCAAAACGTCTTAATAGGTTTGCTGAAGGTAATCATCTATTCTCTAGTTTACAATTTGGTTTTCGTAAAGGCCTTGGAGCATGTGATGCCCTTCTTACAATCTCCAGTGCTGTACAGAAATCCCTTGATTGTGGTCAGGAAATTCCTATGATTGGCCTTGATTTTATTGCTGCCTTTGACCGTGTTAATCATGAGGCCCTTGTTTTCAAACTCAAACAGTTGGGAGTGGGTGGGTCGTTTCTTAGCATTATTACTGAATTTTTAAGCAATAGATCTCAAAGAGTTGTTGTTGATGTGCACCATAGTTATTATAGGAATGTGATATCCGGTGTTCCACAGGGTAGTGTTCTTGGCCCATTACTTTTCATACTACCATACACATGACATGTAGTTTGGCCTAGAAAACAAGCTTGTTGCATATGCAGATGATGCTACTCTCATTGCATCAATTTAATACCCTGAATGTAGATCTGGGGTTGGTGAATCCCTTAATAGAGATCTAGCTAAAATTATTGCATGGTACAAATTATGGGGTATGAAGTTAAATCCTAACAAAATCAAAGTATGATTGTAAGTAGGTCAAGGATAGTGGCTCCTCAACATCCGGATCTCAGTATTGATAATGTTTCTTTAACTTTGTATGACTTAAAATTTCAGGTGTGATTCTCGACAGCAAATTTACTTTTGAGAAACACATTAGGTCTGTGTCTTCTTCAATTGCACAAGAAATTGGCTTATTGAGAAAGTCTTTCAAGATTTTCGGTGATCAATCTATTCTGAAGAAGTGTTTTAATTCTTTCATTCTACCTTGTTTTGAGTATTTTTTTTCCTGTCCGGTCTCCAGCTGCTGATTCTCATCTTAATTTGTTGGACAGAAACTTACAGTCTATTAAATTTTTTATTCCTAATCTAGATATTAATCTTTGGTAACGTCGTTCAATTAGTTCATTATGCATGTTGCATAAGGTTTTTCATAATTCTGACCATCCTTTACATTCAGATCTTCCTGGACAATTCCATCCTGTTCGTAATACTAGGCGGGCTGTTAATTCTAATAACCAGGCCTACTCCATCATGAGGCTCAATACTACACAGTATTCTAGAAGTTTTATTCCAGCTGTGACCACGTTGTGGAATGATTTTCCTAATCGGGTAGTTGAAGCAGTAGAACTTCAAAAGTTCAAGGTTGGAGCAAATGTTTTTATGTTGAACAGGCAGACATAAGTCTTTTTATAGTTTATTTATGACATAACTGTTTTGACGTTGTTACTGTTTTTAGAATGATTTATTGTTAATTTGTTCTCCTCATTTATCTATTTCCTTATTTCCTTTCCTCACAGGGCTATTTTTCCCTGTTGGAGCCCTTGGGCTTATAGCACGTTGCTTTTCCAGTTAGGGTTGTAGCTTGGCTTATAAAATAATAATAATAATAATAATAATAATAATACAGTCACTTGTTTCACTAGAAAATAGTATATGAAAATATCAAATCTTGAAATTAATAAAAAAAAAAAGACAATTTAACATAACAGAAATTAAACAATAATTACACCTTTACATATAAGTAACTATTATTCTTACGACCTATGGGCTCACACAAGGTTACAGAACGGTTAAAAAAAAATGCACTTCACTTTTTACCAAATCACACAGGGCCAGTCACAAACAATTTAACTACTGCACTGTAATTATTCAGTGGCTACTTTCCTCTTTGGAATGGTGGAAGAGATTCTTTAGCCAGGGCAAGCAGCTCTTTTATGAGAAGACACTCCAAAATCAAGCCATTGCTCTCTAGTCTAGGGTAGTGGCATAGCCTCCCACTGGCTTGGGGTAGGGTTCTCTTGCTTGAGGGTACACTCAGGCATGCTATTCTATCTTGTTTCTCTTCCTTTTGTTTTATTTTTTAAGTTTTCATAATTTATATATGAACGTTCCAATTCATGCTGTTGCTGTTCTTATTTAATTTTGATTGGTCATTACTTGTCTTGTAATTTATTTATTTCCTTGTTTCCTTTCCTTGTCTGTCTTTTTTTCCTTGTTGGAGTCCTTGGGCTTATAGCATCCCGTTTCTCCAATATTGGTGTAGTTTAGCTTTTAATGATAATAATAATAATAATAATAATAATAATAATAATAATAATTATTATTATTATTATTATTATTATTATTATTATAAACCATGTTATTTAATCAGATATTCGCAGGAGAATTAAAACTACAATTACTGCGTTAACACTCTTCTTTTTACAAGTGAATTTAGGATAAATATCATTTACAAAAACCCTCTACAGCTTAAACTACCTCATACTGTATACAAACAAATAACGCTCATTTGCTTTTCCTATAGCCCTACTGATTATGGTTTACAAACCTCTATCTGCCACACTCTCAAACTTCCTGGAACCTAGGGCCATTTGTTTCAAAATCTCTTCTAGGTGGTCTCGCTAATATGTTTTCTGTCTCACTTTCCCACTTGGCTAAATCTTTCATATTATAAAAACTTCAGCAACCTGTCTTTTTTTTCGACATGTCCACCTTTCCAATATTCTAACTTTCAGGTCACTTTTCATACATTTAGAATCAACAATTTTAATACATTCCAGTTTTTATTCCTAATGACATTTTTTAACTTAGTACTTCTATTTTTACTCAGTCCATAATAATACTAATTTCTTCATCTTCTTGACTTTCCTATTCACTTATTACATAACTCTAGCAAACATTTCCTTTTACATTCTATTTTATATCAAAGTTTCTCTTCTTTATCACGAGGTATCACTTCAACATGAATCAATAATCGATCCACACACCATCAATAGTCCCTTTTCTATCTCACAACTTACACCTAAATCTGCCAACCTCTCTCTGAATTATCTCATTACTCTTCCACAAGAATAATAAAAAGTCCTATAGACATATCAAACTTTCATATTCTAACCCAAGCTTTACTATTATTATTATTATTATTATTATTATTATTATTATTATTATTATTATTATTATTATTATTATTTGCTAAGCTACAACCCTAGTTGGAAAAGCAGGATGCTATAAGCCCAGGAGCCCCAACAGGGAAAATAGCCCAGTGAGGAAAGGAAAAAAGGAAAAATAAAATATCTTAAGAACAGTAACAATATTAGAATAAATATTTCCTATATAAACTGAAAAAAAAATTAACAGAACAAGAGGAAGAGGAATTAGATAGAATAGTGTGTCCGAGTGTATTCTCATGCAAGGGAACTCTAACCCAAGACAGTGGAAGACCATGGTACAGAGGCTATGACACTACCAAAGACTAGAGAAAAATTGTTTTATTTTGGAGTGTTCTTCTAGAAGAGCTGCCTACCATAGCTAAAGAGTCTTTTCTACCCTTACCAAGAGGAAAGTAGCCACTGAACAATTATAGTGCAGAAATTGACCCCTTAGGTGAAGAAGAAGAATTGTTTGGTAATCTCAGTGTTGTCAGTTGTATGAGGACAGATAAGAATCTGTAAAGAATAGGCCAGACTATTCGGTGTGTGTGTGTGTGTGTGTGTGTGTGTGTGTGTATGTGTAGGCAAGGGGAAGATGAACCGTAACCAGAGAGAAGGATCCTATGTAGTACTGGCTGGCCAGTCAAAGGACCCCATAACTCTCTAGCGGTAGTATCTCAACTGGTGGCTGGTGCCCTGGCCAACCTACTGCCTACAAAAAAGTCCTTAATGGTCATAACGGCATGTTAAAATCCAATATCACCAATGGCATTTTAATTTCAACACTGCCAATTGTGCCAAAGTTTTGTTTCTTTAAATACATGTATGAAAAGTAAAGCCATTTCTCTTTATTCGAGTGTTTAGACATGATAGTTGAGAAGAAAGGCCAAATTTGTTACCCTTTGTTGTAATAGAATGCTACCCATCTCCCTTAAGAAAGTCAGAACAGTCTATAATTCTATCAAAGTCTTAAAAAATTACTTTAACCACCGTAAATGAAAACAATACACATAACTGAATAAAAAGAAAATGTTCAAACCTCAACTTGACAGGTATGGCACGCAAAAACAGTAATATATTTTGCTTACTCAATATGGTACTTTTGCGACGCTAGTCTATCAACAGAAAAATCAACAAATTAACACAGAAAGAAACACATACTCAGAGAAAGAGCAAAGACACCAAGAACCTGCTTAGGGATGAAATAATAAATCTATTGGGATTTGTGGTTCGATGCACTTACAAGGAAAGGTCGTAAGAAACTTGCTGTACTTTTGAGAAACTATCATTCTTCAGAAAGAAAATATCATAGATCATAGTGAAAACGAAATGCATCAAAATAATGCAAATAACATTACCGAGAGAAATAAAAATCTCTATAAATTACTAGAAGATAGATGGTAAAGAGTTTATAATTGATTGATTATCAGTTATCTGGCATCCTGACATCTATGGTCATTGACCCCGAAAAAGAGTTTGGTAAGATTTACCAGAACAACATTTGGTGAGCTAATTTCAAAACAAAAAACTTGATGAACCAAGGTATTGTAAATTAAAAATGTATATGCAAGAGAAGATAATAATCAATGTGAGAAAAATAGGAAGTTAGTATCAAAGGAAATAAAAGTTAAGAATTATTATAACTATGAAGACAAAAAAATAGCTGCCTTCTGTTTCATTGGTGCCCTTCCACAACACACTGTAGTGGAAGAAATACCTATTACTGTTATCAATAAAAAATGCACAATAACTAGGAATATAGAGCTAAATAATACAACCAAAAATACTAAGAATACATGCGAATTGGGTCCTAAATGACTGAAATGGGAAAATGAAATACACTGCATGTTATTTGATTAAATAAATGTAAATGGTAACCTAAAATTATAGCTCAGCGGCCGAAATACAATAAATTACATTAGTTATAGACCTATATGGGAAAGTGATATATGGTATTATTTCCTATGGTTAGAATATAATAGTCACCTGTAAAAAGAAAAAAAAATCACATTACAAAAACAATAATTTCTTGAGAGTTCAACATTAACTACTCTCAATTATTGTAACGGCCTGACATTTTAGATTAGATCGTTTAGAAACTACTACTGCGTTTATATAAACTTTGGTAATTTAGTCTTATTATATTTTATAGATAAGATTTTATTTTATACCCTGTTTGTAACATTTCAGTTACAGGCTCTAGTCATAAATGCACGGTTGAAAAAAAGTTTTTTTCTGGCATTTACAAGATTGATGTTTCAAGCATGAAAAAGATACACACCCAACTCACACACACACAGAAATGCCTTCCATTTGCGTTTGTTATGGAATTCCTGTGCCAATCCACACCCAAACTTTCTTAGTTCGTCAATACATCGTCCTATCTTCCTTCACCTGCTTCGTTTGCAATCTCTAGGGCCCTATTTTGTTTTTATCAATGTCCAACTATTGTCTGTCATTCTCATTATATGCTTTGGCCATGTCCATT
This sequence comes from Palaemon carinicauda, assembly GCF_036898095.1. Classification (NCBI taxonomy): domain Eukaryota; kingdom Metazoa; phylum Arthropoda; class Malacostraca; order Decapoda; family Palaemonidae; genus Palaemon; species Palaemon carinicauda. The sequence continues at coordinate 110,511,485 of NC_090726.1, read as the reverse complement.
TCTTTTTCTTACATGTTGTTAAGATATCATCTACTTCAGTTTGCTCTCGTATCCACGTTGCTCTTTTTCTGTCTCTTAGTGTTATTCCTACCATTTTTATATCCTTAGCTCTTTGAGTTGTAACTAGCTTATGTTCTAAGGCTTTAGTGAGGCTCCAAGTATCTGATGCATAAGTTAATACTGGGAGGACCATCCCATTATATACTTTTCTTTTTAGAGAAAGTGGCATTTTAATTTTCGTAATCTCATTGTGTTTACCAAATGCTGTCCATCCCATGCTTATCCTTATTTTAATTTCAGTCTCGTGTCCCGGGGAAATACTTACTGTCTGTCTTAAGTACATATATTCATTAACAATCTCTAGATCCTCTTCCATAACTCTTATTTGTTGCCTCTGCATTTTCCTTGAACATTTCTTAGTTTTACTTATATTAATTTTCAGTCTTACCTTTCTGCTTTCTCTATTCAAATCTTCTATCATCTTTTGTAATTCATTCCATGATTCACTAAACTAAATTATGTCATCTGAAAATCTTAAGTTGTTAAGGTATTCTCTAATAATATATTCATACATTTCCCCACTCTAAATTCTAAAAAGCTTCTTCTAGGCAGGCTGTAAGTAATTTAAGAGAGGTGGGATCTCCCTTTAACTACTTTCTCAATCGGAGCTTTCTCACTATCTTTATGTAGCTTTAGGATTGATGTACTTCCTGTATAGATAGATATCTTCAAGTGTTCTAACATAAGATTTTTCTATTTCTTGTTTTCGAAGGGCTTTCATTACTGCTGAGGTTTTGACAGATTTAAAGGCCACACATAGTGGTTTGTCATCCGTTGTTTATTTTTTCATTAGCTGGTCAGTTATTTATGGTCAGTTGTTGAATATGCACTTCTACAGCCTGTTTGTTCTCTTGGTTGATTACAGTCTAGCTGTCTTTCTATTAGGCCTAATATGATCTTTGTAAGTGTTTTTCATATATACAAAATACAACACTCACACACACACACACACACACACACACACACATATATATATATATATATATATATATATATATATATATATATATATATATATATATATATGACAGTGAAAACGTGTATTCAGTGATTTCATGAAATCTCTAAACTTTTCAGTGAATACGCGTAATCACTGTGACCGTTAGTGATTGCATGTAATCCCTAAAAATTCCAGTGATTTCATAGTAATCATTAAAAATGTGGATCAGTAATTACATAAATTCTCTGAACGATGTCAACTGAATTGATGATAAATTCTAAGCTTAATATTTTATCTGTATAGCATGTACTTTTAGTTAATTGGATATGGTGATATTTAATGTTCAATCAACGTAATCTTTTGAATTATTAATGGAGTCTTCACCAGTCCACATGCGAACAATCAATTCGTTAAGAATAGTGGAAGAAGTCAATACAACTTTCAAATCACAGTCAAACATCGTGGGGGTATGGTGCCTGATTAATACCAACATTTATGCTGGAGTTTTTCTGAAATTACTCGAATTTAGCGTCGTTGGTTTCTCATCCAGGCATCAAGCTAATCCTTGATGTCACCATTGCCTCATTCTACGCACCCCTGACACTGCGGGTAGCGTGGCTTTCCATGAACAATAACCAGCTTGGGCCATATGGTTTTAGCTCAGTAATAATTTCAGCCGTAAATTCACTACAATTACTGCGTTATAAAGTGGATGGAGCTCTAAAGAAAAGAAATATCTCTAGTAGCTGATACGTTATCTAAGCTTCTCGCTCGGATGTCAGTGTGAAGAGAGCTACAAATCTGGTTAAATTATTTTGATAAACCATTATCCATTTTCAAGAATTCCGACTCATGGATTGCATGTCTACGAAATCAACTTACGTGTGGTATGTAAATTCACTAGTCAAAATAGGGTGAAAAAACAACACCTTGGGCAACTTCGCTACTCAGCAAACTAGAAGCACAAGGAAGACAATGGACTCCAGTGGCTATTACGACTATAGTCTATTTTTTATAGTGGTGCATATTTGCACTGACTCACAGGGGTGCCCTTTTTAGCTCGGAAAGGTTTCTGATACCTGATTGGTCGGAAGTATTTTTGTCCGAACACCTTCATTATTCTTAAATAATTACCAACTAATGTGAATCAAAACTTATTTACTAACATATATTTCTCCATCAGATATATGTTTTGTCAATAAACAATGGGAAAGAATAAATATGTTATAAAGTATCGTCATAGTAAGTCTAAATTTAATAACACAATCCGCCGAAGTCAACGACAGCTGCTTATTTTCGGTTGCACGATTTGTAATTTTGTAATTTTTCACATATTTTAACCGAAATTGGGATAAATTACACTCAGCATAAGTTAAATATGTTATTATAAACTTTCTTTGAATACCAGAATATACCAAAAATATGGAATTAATAAAACCCGATATTTGTGAAAACTTATGGGGAGGTAAAAGAACATCCTGTAGCGGCCTGGCGGGAAAACAATCCCTTCTGACTGTCTTAGACGCAGTTTTCTTTTTTTTTTTTTCATAATCTAGTTCGGTCTAGTCCTTTCAGTTTAAATAGTCTTGCATTGTCTCTCTTCGTAATATTTTGCTTAGTATTTTCCTACATTCCTGTTCCTCACATAATATCTATCTATTTTCCCCGATATCCCTTCTTTCATGTATGAGATATCCGCACTACGATTCCTTATTTCTTAGCCTCTGTGGAAAGTGTTCGCTTGAAGGGAAGCGCATGCTAGTCTCATTAAAATAGTGTAGAGGCGGGAATGAAAAAAATACTATGCTTAATTTCATTTGATATAATGTGAGCTACTGAACAGGTTTACAGAATATGCTATACTTGCTACACAGCATAAAATTTATTTTGCTATTATTATTTACATACTTACTGACGTAAGGTACAAAACATAAGGAATCGTTGTGCGGATATCCCATATATGAAAGAAGGGATATCGGGGAAAATAAATAGATATTAGGTGAGGAACAGGAATGTAGGAAAATACTAAGCAAAATATTACGAAGAGAGACAATGCAAGACTATTTAAACTGAAAGGACTAGACCGAACTAGATTATGAAAAAAAAAAAAAAAGAAAACTGCGTCTAAGACAGTCAGAAGGGATTTTTTTCCCGCCAGGCCGCTACAGGATGTTCTTTTACCTCCCCATAAGTTTTCACAAATATCGGGTTTTATTAATTCCATATTTTTGGTATATTCTGGTATTCAAAGAAAGTTTATAATAACATATTTAACTTATGCTGAGTGTAATTTATCCCAATTTCGGTTAAAATATGTGAAAAATTACAAATTACAAATCGTGCATCCGAAAATAAACAGCTGTCGTTGACTTCGGCGGATTGTGTTATTAAATTTAGACTTACTATGACGATACTTTATAATATATCTATTCTTTCACATTGTTTATTGACAAAACATATATCTGATGGAGAAATATATGTTAGTAAATAAGTTTTGATTCACATTAGTTGGTAATTATTTAGGAACAATGAAGGTGTTCGGACAAAAATATTTCCGACCAATCAGGTATCAGGAACCTTTCCGAGCTAAAAGGGCACCCCTGCGAGTCAGTGCAAATATGCACCGCTATAAAAAATAGACTATAGCTATTGAGCTATTCAGCAAACTCGGGACGCGGAAAAAATAGTAGACTCCGATGGTTGTTAAGATTGTCTACTTAACTTCTCAGTAAACTCTAAAAACATGGATAACAACAGACTCTGGTGGTTATTACGCTGCTCAACAAACTCGGAGCAAATTTCAGTTTTAATAAACTACTCAAAATAATTCAAAATAAGCCTTACTCTTCATATTAGTCTTAGAGTGGATGATATATTTAGTAGTTGATTCCTGTGAGGTAAATTTGAGGTTCAACAACAAACAAGCCTGAGGTATTCACATAATCTGCTTCTATAAAACAATAATGTACTAAATTACACTGAAATTCACTGAAAATTTTAGTGATTTCATGAAATCACTGATTATACGTTTTCATTGTAACACACACATACACACACACACACACACACACACACACATATATATATATATATATATATATATATATATATATATATATATATATATATATATATATATATATATATTAACAAGCTCATCTTATTACCTTCAAGGATTAGCACATTAACACATATTATCATATCATCTATCATATGTTTTTTTCTGTTGCCTTCATATTGGCAAACAAAAATGACATAAAGAGTGGATAGAGTCACATATTTCATGATATTTTACAACTTGCGGTTATATTTCTACGCCCCCGGGATGGCACTAGATCAGCAAGATCCGATCCCGTAAATAAATGAGCTCAGTTACGCCATGCCAACATATGACTCAGTCCTATTTACAAGTGGTTGCTAATAATATTACCCTGAGAGAGAGAGAGAGAGAGAGAGAGAGAGAGAGAGAGAGAGAGAGAGAGAGAGAGAGAGAGAGAGAGAGAATTGATTTCCAATTTACCTTTTAATGATCAGTGCAAAAACCAAAATAATACTGACTCAACAAAAGCAAATTGCTAAAATTTCGCACTAGTTTATATATTGTCTAGATTTCAAAGCCTGTGGCATACTAAATGGTTTGTTCATTTTCATAGTCAACGTAACATTAAATCAACATGTGGCTCGAACAGCAAATTAAAAAAAGAGAAGAGGCTTTCACAAGAGTAACATAAAGAGAATTTATATCTCAGTAACTAAATTTAACAATCAAGGACATACATTCGATCCAGAGAAGTTTTAAGAGATTTACTATCGTTTCCAGAGGTCGTGTAATAGTGTTTTTCCCAAATATCTAACAAACCGGCTTATGAATGTCCATGAAACTACAGCAATGAATGTTTCAAACATTGGCCTAATTTTTGGTGGTACAATGAATTGACAGATGTGCTTAATTAACCCGTTTACTCTTAGAAAAAAGAGGAACTTCTTCCCTTCCTTCAGAGCGTTTCGAAGAAGTGTTACTTGATCATGTAACTGTGACGCAGAGGTTCCCCCAACCCTCCTTCGGTGTTTACACCTATGGCTATCCTAGTACTCCCCCCCCCCCTTCCTTCTTGCCTTCTTTCCTTCATTCCCATTGTTATTAGGCTACCGAGTAATTCCCTGTTAGGAAAAACTGTGTACTGCACATATAAAATGAGCCGGAAGAGCAATAAAATGTTTTATGGTGGTAGATAATGATTGGATGGTTAACACAAATTATCAAACATAATAGAACAGGTTTAAAACCGGGGTGTGGAATCGCACTGAGAGATATTCTACTCGGACTCCTACAAATTTTAGATTTGCGATTAAAAAATAAAATCAAATAAAAAAATAAAATAAAAACATTAGTAGAAATAGAAAACATTTTTTTTTCCTTGAGAGTGATAATGAGTAAAATGTATAAATGTCCATTTCTTGTTTTTTTTTTTTTTCATCCCTCATAAATCTATGCTTTCCAGCAATTGGTGATAACATTATTTTGGAAAAGCAAAGCTAATGAATACTTTGATACGAGTATATCAGCTTGGCATGTAGACAATGTCAATGGATTTCTCAAAGTAAGGTTGATTGGTTCATTAATTGAAGTCTGGTATAATTCCAGTGACAAAGTCGCAATGATATTTGACACATACCTTTTAAGTAACAAAAATGGGTACTGGTACTTATAACGTAAATAAATATATAAAACTATAGGTTGAAATATAATAAATCTTATGTATGTATGAACACACACACACACACACACACACACACACATATATATATATATATATATATATATATATATATATATATATATATATATATATGATTTCAAAATTTATCAAATGGCCGATGTCAATGCCCTTATATGAAACATCTTTTAGAAGTCTACCTTCTAAGGAATTCAAGCTACTCTCTCTGGTGAAATTGATATGATAAATTATATCAAACAATGCTCTCTGTCATTTTCTTCCTGGCAATTGATGTATCGAGTAACCTACTGTGTTGTATGGAAGAATGAGTCCTACGGCTTAACCTAAAGAAAGCTATATTTTTATTGCTTTACCAACACTCGCTTGAAGTGCAAAGTTTAGGGTTAGCATGGCTTCTTTCGTCTCCTGTCATAAGTCTCATTCTTGATCTTCAATGTAAGTGAGTGGGTAAAATATAAAACGTTGGTCTTGTGTTTAGGTAAAGTCTAAAGTCACGAATCACATTACCAGGTATGCTGAACTTTTACTGACAAAGAATTTCGTATTGCTTGGGGTAGGTCATATGACAATTATCTATGGAGTTAAACAGGCGTTTAACAATTCGGGGTATGGGAGGTACAGGGGAAGAAACGTTATAACAACGTCACTGAGGGACGTCATCACTTTTGCGAATGTGTGGGTGGCTAAGACTGGCTTTAGCCTCATTTTCTTAAGTAAAAAAGTTAATGAAACGTAATTGGCAATGCACAGTATTTCCCAAAATTAGGCCATTGTATGAAGTGCTCCCTGCTTTGATATCATGGAAATCCATCAGTTATTTTAGAAGTTATTTAAAAAAAACACTATTACACAGCCTCTGGAAACGATAGTAGGTGACAAAGATCTCGCGATCAAGTACGGTATAAGCATTATTTTCCTCAAAAAATTTAAGCGTACACTACATTGACTGATTATCTAAACCATGCTAGGCGGTATATCTTAGCAGTACATGTTCGCCAACGGTATTATAAGCGGATGAGCAACCTGGAGGAGTAACAAGAACTTTGGGTTTGGTGGAAATGCACCTCCCCCCACCTCCCCCAAATCTCGAAGTCCCTGGCACCAGGGTGACCGATTGGGCTTGAGGCGATAAACAAGCTGTCTCTTCGCCTTTTACCCTCGATACCTGGTGGATGATCATACTAGAATTAGTATGGACCGACAGGGGTCACTTGCCTTGGTTGGATAGGCACGTGTGCATCCCAAGGAACTGGCTATCCTTTGATGAATCTAGCTAACGAATCCTCTATGGATTATTCAGTCTATGGAAAGCAAAAATGACAGAATAGTCTCTGGGTGCTAAGAATCTCCCTGTTTATAAATACTGAAGAAAAATTAAAAATAGATAATTAGAGTGTTAGAACCAAGAATCAGATTGGAAAGTTACAACAAGTGGAGAGTGAATTTATGAAGTATAATTTGGATGTCTTGGCCCTAAGTGAAACGCATTGTAAGGGGGTTGGTAAGGAAATCTTAGACCAAGGCAATATATATATCTATTCAGGAAGAACTGATGGAGTTTGAAGAGAAGGGGTTGGAATGATGATGACACCAAGAGCGGAAAAGGCCTTAACTGAGTGAAGACCTGTAAATAGCAGATTTTTACTTGCAAAGTTTAAATCAAAGCAGTGCAATATGAGCATTATAGTTCGCTACGCACCAACAAATGATTCCCCTGAAGAAATGAAAGATGAATACTATGAAGCCCTGCAGAGTGTAATAGATGAGATCTCAGAGAGATATGAGAATTGTGATTGGTGACTTCAATGCAAAAGTTGGAAAGATTAATCAAGGCATGGAGAACGTGATAGGTGTTGAGGGACTTGGTGAAGTTGGAAATGAAATTGGATCCCCTTTTATAAATTTTTGTTCAGGAAACAATCTTGTTATTGGAGGTAGTCTTTTCCGGCACAAGGACATCCACTAATACACATTGACTTCACAATGTGGCAATTACAAAAATCAAATAGATCACAGCCATTAATAAAGAGAGAAGGAGGACTCTAAGAAATGTGAGAGGCTATAGAGGTGCGGATATTGGTAGTGGTCACTAGCTCCTCATTGCCACACTGAAATTAAAACTGAAAGAACCCAACAGAAATGTTGATAGAATACCTAGGTTTGATTAAACTAAGCTACTACAAGATGAGCACAGATAAACGTTTGCAATTGAATGTAGGAATCGATTTGCAATCTTAGAGACTTTAAGAGAAGAAGAGCAGACAATAAACGAAGAATGGTGTGATATTAAGAACATATATCAGTCAGTTGGTAGTGAAGTTTTAGGACATGTAGTTACAAGGAGAAAGCCATGGAATAAAATGATACTTGGGTTACTATAAAAAGGAGACAAAGACAGAAATTGATCGTTGAAACTTTCGAGAAAGTAATGAAAATTACTCAGTAGGGCAAGCTAAGTATTCCAGTATTGATAGTGAGGTGAAAAGAAAAGCCAGGAATGACAGGAGAGAATATTTATGCAGTAAAGCAGATGAGGTTGACAGCTATGAATTCATGGAGTGGCTATGGTGTAAGAATTGCTCAGAGAATTATTAATGAAATCGCTACTGGGGCAAAGAAGAAGCATATACCCATCAAATTGAGAGATGGATCTGTTAAAACAACCGAGGATGAAGAAAGGCAAGGTTGGATGGAACACTTTAGTGAGGTTATGAATAGGAGATACAAAGGGAATAATTTGATTGATATACCTGAAGCTGAGGAAGATCTTGATGTGCCCATGAATGAATTCAGTGTGTTTGAAGTCGAAGCTATTCTGAAAAAAACTCATGAGATGGAAAGCTCTTGGATACGATGGAATAACTGCTGAGATGATATTGGCTGAAAATGAAGTGACTCCCAGACTACTTACAAGATTTTGTAAAATGTGGCATGAAGAGACACAACCTGATGTATGGGAACTAGGAGTGTTGTGAAAATGGCCAAAAAAAGAGGAGATCTGACTGATTGCAATAATTACAGAGGCATCACACTTATGTCAGTTTTCATGTATATATATAGTTTGCTTATGCTAAAGAGGCTAGAGAAAAAGATTGATGAAAAGCTGAGAGATGAACAAGCGGAATTTAGAAAAAGTAGAAGCTGTACTGACAAAATTTTCATTGTAAGACATGTTGTACAGCAATATGTAGAATATAGGAATCCACTCTTGATGGCATTCGTGGACTATGAAAAAGCCTTTGATAGTGTGCACCGGCCAATTTTGTGGAGTGTCCAGCATTATTATGGAGTTCCCCATAAATAGGTAAATTTGATTAAGTCTGTTGATGAGCATAATAAATACAAAGTTAATGTTAGTGGAGTTCAGTCAAATGAATTTCCAATAAACAGTGGAGTACTCCTAGGGAATGTGTTGTCACCTATGTTGTTTATCCTCCCTTTGGATTTTGTAATGCATAGAACAGTTGGAGATGGTGGAGAAGGATTGGACTGGATTGGTAATAGGAAGTTAGCTGACCTTGAGTATGCTGATGACGCTGTCATTAGCAGAACACCACAGGATTTGCAATGCTTGCTTACCAGAATGCATGAAATATCACTCGAGGTTCGACTCAAGATAAATAGAAGAAAAACAGAGATGATGAGAACTGAGTGTGTAATGGAAAATGAAATATCATTGGAAGGAGAAAGGATTAATGAAGTAGAATCATTTAAATACTTTGGAACTATGATCTCCAATACATGGTCTTAAGAATTGGAAAGAGCAAATCAGACAATGGCTAGGCTAAATAAACTTTGGCAAACAAATCGCCCGAAATTACACACAAAAATTAGACTAAATATAAGTTTAGTGAAATCAGTGTTAATGTATGTACATGAGTTGTGGTATGACAATATAACACTATTCAACAGATTTTGTTGATATAAGAACAAAGCCCTTAGAAGAGTATTGGGAGTTAAATGGCAGGACAGGATTAGAAATAATACTATTAGAGAGA
>NC_090726.1:110471748-110499248 GCF_036898095.1 Palaemon carinicauda | reverse complement strand
GAACTGAAATGTTATAGAAAAGTTAATAATAATAGTAATAATAACAATAATGATAATTAAATTTATGTATACACAAACACATATATATGCATATATATATATATATATATATATATATATATATATATATATATATATATATATATATATATATATATATATATATATATATATATATATATATATATATATATATACACAGTATATATATATCATGATCTACATATAAAAAGTAAATATTTGCCCTGTAGCCTATAAAACTAAATATTACTTAAATAGCTTATTTTTCAAAATTTTGCTTGTGTTAACAACAATGTTCTTTACAGTTTCATAGTCGATTCGTGCAAGTAGCCTACAGCCTTTTCACAACAAATCATCATCATTACTCCTTCATTGTTGCACCCGTTTAACCTTGTTGAGGAATAAGGGTTTTAAAAGTCTGTCGAGTGTTGATTTCTTACACTTCTGCAAGAGTTACTGGGTCCCTTGGCTGGCTAGACAGTAATACATTGGACCCCTCGCTCTAGTTACGGGTAATTTTTCTTTTATCGACACATTCTCCGAATAGTCTGGTTTATTTTTTCCACATTCTCATCTGTCCTTATACACTTTTTCGCACTGTGATTACGAAACAGTTCTTCTTCGTTCAAGGGGTTAACTACTGCACTGTAATTGTTCAGTGGCTACTTCCCTCTTCGTAAAAGGTAAAAGAGACTTTTTAGTTATGGTAAGCAGCTCTTCTAGGAGAAGGACACTCTAAAATCAAACCATTGTTCTCTAGTCTTTGGGTAAGGCCATAGCCTCTGTACCGTGGTCTTCCACAGTCTTGGGGTAGAGTTCTCTTGCTTCAGGGTATATTCGGGTACACTATTCTATAGTTTATATATGGAAGATTTATTTCAAAGTTGTTACAGTTATAAAATTTTTTTATTTTAATTGATCATTACTTGTCTTGTAGTTTATCTATTTCCTTTCCTCACTTTGCATTTGTCCTTTAATGGAGTCATTTCTTTAGGGCATCGTGCTTTTCCAGATAGGGTTCTAGCTTAGCTAACAACAACAACAACAATAATAATGATGATGACGATAATGATAATAATAAGTCATCAGTTATGTGTGCGTCAATAAAACAGTGTAATTTCGACTGTCCAAGAGAACTGAAAACCATTGGGAAGTATACAGGTGCACCATTGGCTTTGCTTTCCTAATGCAAAGAAGAGAAAACTGTGTATGAAAAAAAGGAACAGTAAGCAAGGTTTTGCCTGCTGGTGCAGTTAGTCGTCGCTCAACCATACTTGGGGTCAGGAGATGCCTTCATGCAGGCCGTAAGGTCAAAGATACTTGCGACAGTGAGTTGAAAAAGCGTAAGATAGGAGCAGAGAGTAGTCAAGTGATGCCAAAGAAGAGACCAGGAAATGCTCCTCACTCTCTAAGTCAGTGTGTTTCTAACATTGGAAAAATGGACAATATAAATCTTACAAGTGAAAGTTGGATGTGTATAATTTATTGCCTTATTTTATATTGAGTGAATTATGTAATTTTCATTCTGTAGTATGTTGAGTATGTATATATGAAATTTGTAATATAGAATGAATATCTATTTGGCTAACAGATAGATGTTTTAATCTAGATTAATTCACTTGGACTTGAAAAGTCAGAGACAAGTGCTTTCCTGGGAATTCAACACAAAATAACATACGACAAGAGGGAACTACAGAACAGCTATAAACACATACTTCTCAAGAAAATAATTATTCATTTACAGCCAATCTCCCTTGGTCATATGTCTATCAATCCAGTTTTTAAATAAATTTGAATATTCTACAAACATACATTGTACATACATATACTGTACATTCATCAACACACACAGTACACATACGCGCGCGCACACACACACACGTGTATATATATATATATATATATATATATATATATATATATATATATATATATATATATATATATATATATATATATATATATATATATATATATATATACAACAACAAATCTAGCCATATTATGATCGTGTACTAAAAGAGTGACATAACAAAGGAGTGACAAATAAAAATAAAAATTGAAAAGAGTGACATAACAAAGGAGTGACAAATAAAAATGAAAATTGAAAAGAGTGACATAACATAACATGCAACTGTTTAGTGGCAATTAAGTTGACGATACTCATATATACAATGATAGATGTAGCCGTTACTTAAACGAAACTGTTAAAAATAAGGTGTACCCCATCCCCACGATTTGATCCAAGTGTATGGAGCACTTATCACTTGCAAGAATGCAATCTCCCAAGACCAAAAAATAGTGTAGACGAGGCTTGGCATATGAGATTCAAGACGGCCGTTGAAGTATACCATATAGGAGTTTACTCAATGATTCGAGAATTCATTAAAATAAGACCATCACACAGTCCAAGAGGTGCAAGGTTTAACTTCAGGTATTTATCGGAGGAAAATGAAGACGGAGCAAACTTAGAGAGTAAATAAGCTCGCAACAGTTTTAAGGAGAAAGAAAGTTTGTTTTGTTTAATGATTATATTCGAGGAATTGTTCATAACTTACATTTTAGCTATTGCTATAGTCATCCTAATGACGACGAACTTGATGAATGTTAAGAGTTTTTTATCTACTATGTTTTTAAAATAAATGTTTTTAGTATTTTTGCGTATTTAATTATGACAAAGTTAATAAACGTTAATTTCTATCTACTTTAACATTTCAAAAATAAAGGTTTGAATATATTTAGATTATATTTCAAATCCATGTTTATGTTTACTGTTACGACCCCTTTGGCCGTAATACAGGTTCTTTATATTTCAATACTCACAGGGATCGTAGGCAGTAAAAAAAGTACACAGGGTATGAGGAATGTGGAAACAATCACCAGAATAAAATAAACAATATTTAATTACATAATACACTTAATACTAAATAAGCCTTGTGAGCAAACTTAACAGTAAATACGAGCAATAACAATAACGGGCTCACAAAGATACCTAATACTTAGAAGCTAACCCTAACAAAGCAAAGAAAAGACATAATATGCCAAAGGCTCAAATAATAATAATACGGGCCCAAAACCACTAACCTATAATTATAAGATTGAAGGAAGACTAGAGAAAATGAAGACAGGAAAACCTTAAATCTCCTACCTAACCGTGTTTGTACTAAACTGAAAACTAACCCAATACCAACAACTTAACATAACATAATAAATATAAATGCGATTGATAATTATATACACAAATCCTCGTGTACAACAAAGTGCACAGGAGTCTCTTCAACCTCCCAGCAGATATACGGGGGAGCACACAAATTGTCCAGGTAGACTCAGGGGTTGGCATCAATTCCGAGGAACAACACAGGATAATTACGTATTACCTGGCAATTTCCTCCCTACGGCCCTCCTCACGAGCCATTAGCTCTCCTGGACATGCAGCTCAAGACGGACAGGACAGTGGTTGGCGTAACACCTCCTACGTGGCGGGACAGCGACGACCACGTCTTCCGCCAAATCCTCAGGCGGGAATCAGGAGTACAGGTGTCGCAAGTGACGATAACCTGCGAGATCACAGCCGTGATCCAACTCCACAATGCACATACGCCGCAGATGGCTCAGCACATCTACGGAAAACCACTTCAAAGGGAGGTCCGTTGGAGTATTCCTCCAAAAAGGCGTAATATCAATCTCCAGAAGGCTGCCAGCAAAAGAGCGTACGTCCAGAATCTTATACAGGCCCGAACTGCCTTAGCCCGGCCTCCACTCACTGCACTACAGTTCCATTCCAACTCGAAAACAAAATAAAAACAATCGTTAACGCGATAGTTAGGCAATTAACAACAAGAGGAGGAATCACTGAGCTAAACCACTGAACGTTACGTTAACGTAAAAAAAAATACAGTTACTGAACTGAATATAATAGAGCACTTAAAACTAAAGTTCAAGGCTGATTTAAGAAAACAAACAAGCAATAAATTACATTAATTTGACATTTACATATTGTTTACATATTGTTAAGAGCAAAATCATATCATCCCATAAATCTCTTCTGATAAGTCACTCCTTTAATGACTCTTTTTGTCACTCTTTTGAAAGGATCCCATATATATATATATATATATATATATATATATATATATATATATATATATATATATATATATATATATATATATATATATATATTCTTACAAAGCTGGTCTAGTGTAGCGTAAATAATTTATCTATGTATTTCATATGTCTATTCAAGAGGTGCACAGTTATAAAGACTAAATATTTGTGTAAAATTCAATTTCCAGTGAAACAAGTGATTATATAATTTTCAGAGTGTAATAACTTATTTTGTCTTAGTCTAAGTATTGTTCAGACTTAACATTTCGAGTGATTTATTTTCTTATGTAAATTCTTTGAAAGTGTTGTAATTCATATAGAATTTATTTATTTTTGTAAAGGGTGTATTATTTTGATCCCCAGAGTTTTTCACAGAACTTTCGTATCCCTGTTAAAGAAACGAAGTAAGAGGTTGTTTTGAATAGTTCTTAATAACAATTACCCAGTTTTGTTTTGAGAGTACTTAAGAGACCTTTGGATATTCAGTGTTTTTTATATATTGCCATCTGGGAGTTATATAATTTTCTCAGAGTTCGGGTATTATTTAAATATAACAGATTAATGTAAAAACAAACAGGTGAGTTGGGAACTCGAGAGGTTGAGTAGCTTGCCAGCCATAATATATAATATATATATTTCTGGTTCCCAGACTACTAGACCATAATATATATATATATATATATATATATATATATATATATATATATATATATATATATATATATATATGTATATATATGTGATATATATACATACATATATATATATATATATATATATATACATATATATATATATATATATATATATATATATACTTAGGGAGCTGGTCTAGTGTAGAGTAAATATTTTATTCATATATTTTATTTGTGTATTTAAGAGGTGTGTAAGTAGCTCGAAAGGTGAGTTGTCTCTTGTAGGTTTAAGTATGTGTATGTAGATTGCGTAAGACTCTGATCATTCACTTCGTTGTATTTTTCATTCAAGTCAGTATATGTAAATTTACGTTATTTTTAAGAATTGACTTTTTATTTCATGTATTTTGTTACAAAGTCCTATGTAAATGTCTAAGTATGTTATATGAACCATTCGAGGTTTCCACGTGTTTAGAATGTTCTTGAAAATCCCAGAGTTAGTTTTATCTTTTTTTTAATGTTTCGAGGAGGTAGGTGGGCGGAGTCAGTTGAGAGAGAGAGTTACTTCTCTTGTGCATTGGTATTTGTCTGATAATGATCAGTCGGCAACTTTGGCGCTGCTAGGCCTTGCCCCCAAGCTATGAAAATGATCTATTTAGAATTATCAAAAATAAGCGAGTCAATATATATGTGCCCCTAGGAAATCGTGAGCAGCAGAAGAGACCCAGCCTGTCCCTCTGAAAGAGCCAACATCCTCTCTCCTCAAGTGCCTCAAGTGTATGCTCTCTCCAAAGTGTATAAGTTTTTACCCAACATATATCATATATAGTGTGTTCAAATGTAATGAAGCTTTGAATGGGATTTCAAATGTATTGTTTTATTGTATGTGCTGGTATTATGTAAATTTTTGTAACTGGCCCTATGAAATCTAGGTTGAAATAGTGAAGTGTATTTTTATTGCTATCTGTTCTGAAACCTCGTATGAGCTAAAACACCTAAGTGTATCAATTACTTTTATGTAAATTTCAATAAGAGTTTAATCATTAAAGTGTTAAAGGTTAACTATTCTTATTAATTACCAAGATTAAATATTTTTATAAATTAACTTCTAGTGAAACAAGTGATTGTATAGTTTACATAAGTATCTTTTTCTTGTCTTGGTCTAAGCTTTTGTTCAGATTTAATATTTCGAGAGATTCATTTTGGTGATAATTTTCTGTATTAATGTTGTAAATTTCTTTATAGCAGTGGTTCCCAAACTGGGGGGCGCGCCCCACTAGGGGGGCGTGAGGACGAAACAAGGGGGGCGTGAAGTCATCTGCTCGAAATTACTTGTTTAATAGAATAATAAAATCGATTTGAAATGTGACTCGAGCTCGAAAAGGGACTTTGAAACAATGAAGTTAGGAGAGTTTTGGGTGAAATATCTCCCCATGTTCCCGAAAGTAGGTGAAGAAGCACTTCGTGTGATTCTTCCATTTTCTTCGACTTATCTTTGTGAAGCAGGATTTTCAGATCTTGTTGTTCTGAAAACAAAACGGCGCAACCGACTTGATGTTGTGCGCCATCTCATTCAATCCTAGAATTTCTGATCTTGTGAGGAAGAAGCAGCAGCATCCATCTTACTAAATTGGAGCAGAAATTATGCCTTAGTCTCATAAGTATTTCCAAATATTAAATGCTATGTTTTCAAATGATCTATTCTTAAAATTGCAACTCAATTTGGCCAAATTTGCTAATGTTCAAACTTTTTTTTCGCTCACTTTGAACCAAATGTTTCGTTTTTAGTTATTGGAATGTACTATTATTTGTTTGAGTGGCTTTCATTATTAAAATGTAATACAAACAGAAATCTGTTTTCCTGTACAATGTTAAGAAATGAATTTAAGAATCATTCCATATAAAAAAAATAGAGGAGTGGGGGCGTACGGGTCTACTGGAGGCAAAAAGGGGGCATCAGGTAAGATAGTTTGGGAACCACTGCTTTATAGAATATATTTATTTTTGTAAAAGTGTGTATTATATCGATCACCAATATTTCTTAGAGACCTTGCTCGTATCCCTGACTAAGAACCAAAGTAAGAGGGTCTTTTGAATACTTCTTAATATTTAATCAACCAGTTTTGTTTTGAGTGTACGTAAGAGACCTTTGGATATTCAGTGTTATATATTGCCGTCTGGGAGGTATATAATTTCCGCAGACCTTGGGTACTAATTTTCAAGTGTAACAGAATTATGCAAAAACAAACAGCGGAGTTTGGAGCTCAGGAGGTTATGATTTTTGCCAGCCGTAATATGTAATATATATTTCTGGTGTCCAGACACTTGGGATCGAGCGAGTCTGTTTTAGATATTAGTGATAACAGGACCGTGTTTTGTTTAAAGGTTTGAACAGTATAGTGTTGATAGGATTCTGTGTATTATTAGGATATATATTTTTGGAGAGTTATAAGTATTTTAAAGTACAAGATGGCGCAGCTAAATATCCAAGAGTTTTTGAAAAACTCAAATGTTCAGGAATTTTCATAAGCTAATGTAACTGAAGCTCAGTGGCTCTCTATTTTAATGGCATGTGGTGGCTAGGCAGCAAGTGGGATGATTAAAGCTAAAATCAAGTGTCTAGCATTAGAATCATTGATAAACTCGGGAAAGTTGTTGAAAGAAAATATTGTAGAAGTTCGTGAATTGTTGAAGGAAGCTGAAGCAGATTAGAAGCGAAGCAAGGACCAGTTGACCCATAAAATAAAGGGACGAAAGCAGATAGCAATGTAGACGCTGAGATTTGACAAATTGCAGCAGAAGAGAATTTGATGAAGTTGCGGATGATGGCAGAAGAGAGAGAAGAAGCCAGAGAAATCACAAGACATGCTAGGAAAATGGAAGAGTAAGAGAGAGAATGAGAAGAAAAAGAGAAGGAAGAAGCAAGAGGAATTTCATGACACACAAGGGAATTGGAACTGTTGAATGCTCGTGTAAAGTCGGGAACACAGACAGAGATGATCCCTGCTATGCATGATCCCGTGTTTAATGTGACGAATGCCCAGAGGTTAATTCCAAAATTCACAGAAGAAGCTCCCGATGAATTCTTAGATCATTTTGAAACGGTTGCATTGACGATGGAATGGCCAGAAGATAAATAGTTTGTGTTATTGCAGTGTCCTTGTTGGTAAAGGACGCAGTGCATATCTTTCATTGTCTCAGGACTAGAGGAAGGAGTATCAAGAAGTGAAAAGGAGTGTGCTACAAGCGTATCAGATGACACCTGAATATTATAATGAAAGACTCCGATGTTTGGGAAGAACAAGAAAATTACTTTCCTGGATTACGCTTATAAGGTACAACCATGTTTTAAGAGATGGATAAAGGCTCCTAACGTGAGAGAGATGGCTGATTTAGAAGAACTAATAGTGCTGGAACAATATCTACGAGGAATTCCTAAACATGTTCGAATGTACTTGTGAGAGAGAGAGAGAGAGAGAGAGAGAGAGAGAGAGAGAGAGAGAGAGAGAGAGAGAGAGAGAGAGAGAGAGTTGAAGAAACTTGATAAAGCTGCTTCGGTGAGTGAAGATTATAATATTATAAGTCGTAAACCCTCCTCGAGTATGAAGTTTCAACCATCATTCCGGCCAAGTGTCAAGTAGGCTACTTGTCGAACCATGGAAACCAGTTCAGTAATAACTATTTGAACAAGTTCAATAGTTATAACGGAAGTACCTCTGTACTGTTCCAAAGCAGAATACGATAGTACCACAGCAAACAATCATCGAATCGCCCTCCTTCAGGTATCATGAAAGATGTGTAGAAGGCTAATATTGTCTGTTGTAAGTGTGACAAGAGAGGCCATATCAGTAAGGAATGTTGGTCAAACCAACTGAAAGCAGTCGCCCAAGTGGTTAAGGGGGCCGGCCGGAATGCCAATATATGTGGGTATAGGAAGAAAAGAAACAAAATCCTGAAAAAAAATCACTGAGCTTCGTATGGCAATGGAGAATTCGTATACAAAATATTTCGTCAAAATTCCTCTTACTTTCATAGTTACAGGGTAATTAGCAAAAATAACTTAGTAAATCATAAACATTGTTCCCTACAAGAAAATGCAGTATTTCTTCTTTTATCGTAACTTTTGATAATTATTACATTTTATTGTAAAAGAAATTGTAAACAATGGCATCTGCATAGTTTCCACGAGTCAAAAACGATGTACTACACGGTAAAATACACCCTTCGCTCTTCAGTCCTACCATAAACCTCAGAGAAAGTACATGCCTGAGTTTGACCTCTGATATTCCAAATTATTACTTTTTTTTTCTCGTTTTAGGCAAGAATTTTATAATTTCAAAGAGGAAAAGACAATTTCAACACATTGCTAACATAAGGAAGAAGAAAATTCACTCTATTAAGAGTTCAGAAGAGGGCAATATTGGTAGTGCAGAGAGAGAGAGAGAGAGAGAGAGAGAGAGAGAGAGAGAGAGAGAGAGAGAGGGAGAGTTATGTGGATGAAGAAGTGACGGAGTGACGGCCTTGCCTGACAGGAGCAAAAGAAGCAAGATATTGAGCAAAAGGATCTTCATTTATGAGTAAATTATGATAAATAAGTTTGTTTTTGTTTATCAATATCCAAAAACGAACATAAAATTCATAATAATCAGGAATTATTAATATTGTCTTTGTAAAAATACAAAGGAAAACTTTGAACGCCCTCTGATGTTCACTCATTTTTACATTTGTTTTTCTCGTTTTCGGCAAGAATTTGATAATTTCAAAGAGGAAAAGACTATGTCAACATCTTGCTAACATAAGGAAGAAGAAAATTCGCTCTATTAGGAGTTCAGAAGAGGGTAATATCGGTAGTGCAGAGAGAGAGAGAGAGAGAGAGAGAGAGAGAGAGAGAGTGTGTTGTGAATAGAGGAGCAGCTGCCTTGCCTCACAAGAGAAAAAAGAAGCAAGATATTGAGCAAAAGGATCTTTATTCATGATTAAATTATGATAAATAACTTTGTTTTCTTTTATTAACACTAAAAAAAGAACATAAAATTCATAATAATCATGATTTATTAATATTGTCTTTGTAAAAATATTATGAAAAACTGAATGCCCGTATCTCAAAACTATACCTATTGACCTTTAAATTCAATAGTCTCCTTTAGTTTTAAAGATATAGCATTGTAATTTGGTATATAACTTAGAAATACATTATAAAACAATGAAATGAAGCTATATTTTCCAATTTTTGTTTCAAATTTTTTTCTTAATTTTTTTCCCTGATTTTTAGAGTAATTTTTTTACCATAATAAAAAAAAAAACATATCTGGCATAAAAATCACTTTTAGAAAAAAGAACTCCTCATATTATTGGAGGTTGATATCAGGTCTATATAGGCTAGTAATCCCAGATCTTAGTAATAATTATCAAGGGAGGAGTATTAATTATCAAGATAAATGTCACAAAACCAAAGGTCAGAGGCAAAAATCCTATGCAGTTTGGAGATGTCCTGAGTCCCCTTATTAAGTGTTATGAATGTCAAAGTCCTGTCATTAAAAATCGGCATTAGCTGGCTGGCCCGCTTAAGAATAATTCCACTTCACAGAATGCAAACACAAAGAAACAATCGGGAAAGAACAAATAGGAAAATAAACCAGCTAACGTTTATATGATGAACAGGACAACCTCAAGCAGTGTGGATGCCTTTAAACCATGTATTTATGAAGGTTTGTTAGCAACTAAAGATGGGAGTGAGCAAACCCCGGTCAAGATATTGTGCAACACAGGTTATAACCATAGTGGGGTGACACGAGGAGTACACCCGTTAGTGGAACAGTGACACAGTCTCTCACAGGAGACTTGGTCATTTTGAAGGGAATAGGAGGAGCGGAGGTTACCACTATTTGCCGTTTGAAACTGTCATGTGAGTTGGTTATTATTATTACCATTATTACTAGCCAAGCTACAACCCTAATTGGAAAAGCAAATAGCTCAGTGAGGAAAGGAAATAAATAAATGATTAGAACAAATTAACAATAAATCATTCTAAAAACAGTAACAATGTCAAAACAGATATATTATTATCATTATTATTATTACCTGCCAAGCCACAACCCCAGTTGGAAAAGCAGGACACTATAAGCCCAGGGGCCTCAACAGGGAAAACAGCCCACAGGTCATTTTGATTTTGCGGTAAAGGATTCATTGGATGTATGAGGATTTGAAGTCCTGTTGGGTCATGAGGTTGGTGGAGTGCCGTTTAACCCTTGTCCCATTGCAACGGAGAAACCATTGAAGTATAGTCCTATGACTGAACTTGAGAAGGACTACCCATATCTGTTTCCTAGTGGGATAAAGACTAGGAGCATGACGAAAAAAGTGGCTGAAAAAAAGAAAGAGAAACCGAAGGAGCAATGAACTTGCAGGATTCCTTTTCAGAAGAAGAGGATTCCTGGGATGGTACACAATAGGAGAACTCACGAGTAAGCCCGTGAGAAGAGGAACAACAGACGAGTGGACAAAAAGACAAAGAAGCAGTGGACCTGGAAGAAATAGAAAACTCAGCATTAGAAGTAGGACAAGTGAGTAGGAAAAGGATGACAGGATTGCAACGGAAGGGTGCAACGTTAACAGAGTTACTGTACCGTGAGGTGGATGAGACGGAGGTACAGCAGTCTCCTACCTGTTATTATCTTAAGGATGGTTTTTTTATGAGGAAGAATAGACCTGCCGATATCCCTGAGAATGCTGAATGGGGCATATACCGTTAGATATTGATTCCAACGCTGTTGAGAAGACAGGTAATCACCGTAGAGCAAGAGACGGGACACATGGGGATAAGGAAGACGACAGAGAAGCTTATGAAATACTTTTCCTGGCGTGTCATGCATAAGGACGTGAGCCAATTTTGCAGTGCATATCACGTTTGTCATATGGCTGGAAAGCCCAATGAGTCATCGAGAAAGCTCCCGTACGCCCAATTAAAGTACGACGAGAACCTTTCAGTAAAGGACCGATTAAAATGTTAGCAGAAAAAGGGAAAGATCGAGGGGAAATGGATGGAGAAAATGTCAAGGATTTGAGGAAAAGGAACGGCGAGATAAGGAAATTTTCCCTAGATGGTGTGAAAATGAGTCAAGGAAAAACAAAGAAAAAGTTTGGCATGAAAAGTACGAACAGAGATTCCCTCTCACCAACGAGTTCCAATGACCATTCCAGATTTTGGAGAAGAGCAGTGACTGGACCTACGTTATCGAAATACCAGGAAGAAGAAAAGTCAAAGGAAGGTCATAATAACTTTGAAACCGGATTTCAACAAGAAATTCCTTATTAGAGTGGATGCGTTGGATAATGGAATTGGAGCTGTCTTATTGCAAGAAGACGAGGAAGGAATTCTCCATCCTGATTATGTTATCAAAGCTGAAGAAGCACCAATGAGCCTACTCAACAATTGAAAAGGAACTACTAGCGCTAATCACAGTGATACTAAAATTCGAAGTTTGTGTGAACAGACCACAGAATGAAGAGATTAGTTTACTCGGATCACAATCCTTTAACTTTTGTTAATAAGATGAAGAATAATAATCAAAGGTTAACTAGGTGGTTATTATATTTACAACCGTATTGTTTTAATGAAAAGCATATATCAGGTAAAGATAACGTGGTTGCAGATGATTTATCTCGGGCTGAATCGTTGGATTCAGGCCCAGGATAATTAATCTTTTTTTGGGGGAACTATCTTATGGAGCTAGTCTAATGTAGAGTAAATATCTTATTCATATACTTTATTTGTGTATTTAAGGCGTGTGTAACCAACTAACCATTCCACAGCCATTTGTGAGGATAGTTAAGAGCTCTTTCATCATTACTGTAAAGAGCACAGGTAAAACATGTGGCTAGGATTAAGTAGTTGTATGTAAATTGCATAAGACTTTCGTCATTCATTTCGTTGTATTTTCATTCAAGTCAGTGTATGTAAATTTACGTTATTTTTAAGAATTAAGTTTATATTTCATGTATTTTGTTACATAGTCCTATGTAATCTGTCTAAGTATGCTGTACGAACCATATGAGGTTTCAAAACGAGGGCTTAGGTCATGTTCATGAGGTATTACTTCAGGTTTATATTTCCACATGTTTAGAATGTTCCTGAAAACCTCAGAGTTAGTTTTATCATTTTTTTTATTGTTTCTAGGATGTAGGTGGGTGGAGTTAGCTGAGAGAGTTGCCTCGCTTGTGTATGGTTATCCCTCTTATACTTGATCAGTTGGCAACTTTGGCGCTGTTAGGCCTTGTCCCCAGGCTACGAGAATAATCTATTTAGAATTATCGAGAATAAATAAGACAATATATGTGCCCCTAGGAAATCGTAAGCAGCAGAAGAGATACACCCTCTCCCTGTGAAAGAGCCAACATCCCCTCTCCTCAAGTGCCTCGAATGTGTGTTCTCTTTAAAGTGTATAAGTTTTTTACCCAACATATATCGTGTGTAGTGTGTTCAAATGTTAATGAAAGTTTGAATATGATTTCAAATGTATTGTATTAGTAGATTTGCTGGTATTATATAAATTTATTTAACTGGCCCTATGAAATCTAGGTTAAAACAGTGAAGTGTATTCATATTGCTATCTGTTATGAAACCTCGTGAGAGCTAAAACACGTAAGTGTATCAGTTACTTTATGTAAATTTCAATAAGAGTTTAATGTTAAGAGTATTAAAGGTTAATTATTGTTATTGATTACCAAGATTAAATATTTTAATAAATTAATTTCTAGTGAAACAAGTGATTGTATAATTTATAGAATATATTTATTTTTGTAAAAGTGTGTATTATTTCAATCACCAATATTTCCTATAGACCTTGCTCGTATCCCTGAATAAGAACCAAAGTAAGAGGTTATTTTGTAAAGTTATTAATAATTAATTACCCAGTTTTTGTTTTGAGTGTACATAAGAGACCTTTGGATATTCAGTGTTTTTATATATTGCCATCTGGGAGTTATATAATTTCCTCAGAGCTCGGGTACTAATTTTTGGAGCTCAGGAGGTTATGTAATTTGCCAGCCGTAATATGAATAGTTTTATATATATATATATATATATATATATATATATATGTATGTATAAATATATATATATATATATATATATATATATATATATATATATATATATATATATATATATATGTTAGTTACCTGAGAAAATTTTGTATTTATTTTTTCTTATTAGGTTTTTACCGCAATGCAATACCAATATTTGTTATGTAAATTCTTTGTGAGCATCTTACTCCTCTTTCCATGAGAAGTTTTCAATTAGATTGATATTTGCATTTGTCTGTCTTTGCATAGCTTATACATACCTATCTTACAAGATATCAAAAGGATGAATATACTGTACTACTCTGTTATTGTAAGAACAGACAAAATATCCCTGCAGTGTTTTTGAATATTCTAATGTGAGAATATTGATATTATTATTAAGCTATCTATAAACATTTCAGTTCTTTATGAATGCAGTTACTGATCATAACCTTAATGAGGCAGTTTACCATCAAATCTTAACGTAACTGTAATGAAGAAGTTATCCTCTAAATCTCTTTTCTGCTCACGAAGTCCAGCCCCAATCTGCTCTTCTGTTTGGGAGAGAGAAACAATTTATTGTGCAAAATACAAAGTTTACAAAGTACAGCACAACAGGCAACCCGGTCGCGGTATGCGTGTAGGAGTGAGCCCTTTTGAATGGATGACATTGGCTGTGACATTTTACATACCTTTTCCACCCTATTGATTACTAGACAAATGTCATTCATCAGGGCTGATATGGTACTCAGGTAGTATTACAAATTTTAAATACTTACAGTCAATCATATAAATAAAATATATGATAAGTAGGAATTGCCCATTGAAAGATTGCAAATTTTGTCATAAGTACTATATAATATGGAATTCTAATATATACTGTTCAATAAGTAATGATTTGAATGTAAACTATACGATATATGCATTTTATCAGGTACATAGTTGCTAGTAATATGTGTTATTATTGTAGTGTATATAATGAGGAATTTCTTACTGATTTACACAATTAAGTTTATGCACAATATTCTAACATAATTTTGTTACTGAAAGAATGACATTACATGAGGGCAACATATGAGACTTTATATAAACGTTATAAATAGATTAGAAACAATTCTAATGCTAACTGGTGACTGCAGGATAGGATGTATTACATTTTGGTTACTGTACAATATATAAATACTTATTTAGCTGAAAGAATTGCGTTTAGATGAGGTCAACACAAAAATTTTGTGAAAGTGTTATTAAAATAAAAATTAAATACAACAGGTTTTATAATGTTACTAGGTAGCTGCAAAATGAGATGTACTACAATTTATATACATATTATAGTATATACAAGTCTGTTGACTATCTGGAGCAAGCAAATTTAGGATGAGTAGCAACAACATTTTTCAGCACACCAGGTTGCAGAAAATGCTTGAGCAGGTCAACCCCACTCAGTCCCCGTGCCCTGTAATAAGTAAGTTCTTCACATTCCACGAGATAATGACTGAGAGTGTGCTTCCTTAGCCCGCCACATAGTCTGCAGCATGTTTCTGATGGACTGGCAGCTGGCAGCACCTCCCATAGGTATCGATTCTGCATCCTAAGTCTGCTATACGTTGTTTGTTCTCTTCTGCTCTCTAGTCCAAGGAGTTTGTAATCAGGTGGTTTTCCTTCAGTAATTTCAAGATATTTTCTTATTGATGTGTGTGTTTCTTTGAGCATCTCTATTCTCTCATTGTAACTATTCATTATTTCCATTCCAACAGAGTCCTTCAACATATTCAGGGATGGTGTCAGTTTGTAGTCTACTCTCTCCTTCCTTGCGCCTTCTTTAGCGAGCTCATCAGCTCTCTCATTGCCTCTGATTCCAATATGTGAAGGCACCCATATGAATGCAACCATTCTGCCTGCTTGTTTGATTTGTGACAGCAGGTCTATAGCTCTTCTCACTATGGTGTTTGCTTCAGCTTTTCTTGGTGTTAGAGATTGCAGGGCACTCAGGCTGTCTGTTGCTATTATGGCATTGTCCCTATTCCTTTTTATAATGCTTAGTGCAGCCGTGATACCCAACAGTTCTGACTGTAGTACGGAGCATCCATCTGTCGATCGTAGGGACAGAGAGTGTACCTCTGCTCCATTCTGATACACAGTTACTCCGCTTCCTGCTCTCCCATCTTCCAGAAGTGACCCATCTGTGTAATAATGAACTCGTTCCCCTTGAATACTGTCCAGCCTCTGATAATATTCATTCTTCAACAATGCAGGATTCATCTCTTCCTTTTTCCCTTTTAAAGATGAAAGCAGTATCTCAGTCTCTGGTATACTCCATGGCGGAATGCTTTTTACATCAATCTTGGTTACGTCTAGATATTCTTTCATGCTTGAGGCCTCTATTAGTTTTCTTGCTGCAGTAACCCAACCATTCTTTAGTCTTTTAGGATAGCTGTGAATTAGAGTATCTCTCGTTAATCCATCGTCATCTGTCATGATAGACCTATACAACTGGATGATCGCTGTTATTGCTAATCTATGATGTATTGGCTTCAGGCATGCCTCATTCCTCAATATTTCTTGCCTGACACTTTTAGGTGCCCCTAGTATACTTCTTGCTGCCTTGTTCTGGATGATTTCTAGGATACCAATATAGCTCTTCCTCAGTGGCAGCAACATGCTACTACTGTAATCAATGATTGATCTTATCATAGATGTATAGAGTTGCTTTACCATTGGTACACTTGCACCCACAGAGCCACATGCTACTTTCCAAAGAAGGCACAACCTCATTGCTGAAGCCTGAACTATTCTCTTAACTTCATACAATTTATGACACCTGTTACTGAGTATGACACCCATGTACTTGTATTGGGCTACCTTCTCTATTCTTTGCCCTTGTATGTGCAGTATCAAGGGTTGCGTGTGCCCCTTGCTATCATCTTTGTTTTTTCAGGTGATATGACTAATCCTATGCTGTTACATAATGCTGTGCAAGCCCTAATTGCCCTTTTTATTCTCTTATCTGTGGTAGATTGTACCACTATGTCATCTGCATATGTGGTTATTATGATCCCTGGTATATCAATTTTCCCAAGTACATTCATTAGAATATTAAAAAGAGTAGGTGATAGAATACCCCCCTGAGGGGTACCCAATTCCATTTTTTCCCATCTTGATTGTACGCCTTCAAAGTAGACACAACTGACTCTATCTGTTAGGTAGTCCATTATAAGCTGTAGGAGTCTTCCTTCTATCATTTCTGCTAGCTCAGTCAAAATAATTATATGGCTAGCCCTATCAAAGGCCCCCTTTAAATCTATGAACATTGTGTATTTTAACCCTAAGGCTGCACTTACTCTATGAATACAGTGGTGTGTGCTCCTCCCAGGTATGTAGCCATATAAATTCTTTGACAGCTTTTTCCTAATAAAGAAATTAAGCCTGTTTAGTAACATTCTTTCAAATACCTTGCACAGACATGATGTTAATGAAATGGGTCGAAATTCACCTGGCTTCCCTGGTTTTGGTACTGGTATTATGAGGGACTTCTTCCATGCTTTGGGTATGGGCTGCCCTGACCATATCATGTTGTAGAGTTTCAGAATGGGATTTCCACTCACTGTTGTGAGGAACCTGATAGCATTATATGTAATCCCATCTAATCCGGGTGCAGTAGACTTCCCACTCCTTAAAGTTTCCTGCAGCTCTTGTTCTGTGAAGGGTTTGTCATCACACTTCCCTATCTTCTTAAGCGCTTCTCTTAACTTCTTTATTTTCTTCCTTATCCTTTTCTCAACAGCCATTCTAACCTTGATAGGTAATGAATCATTGCTTGCATCAGATGCCCACTTTGTCATAAGTTCATTTTCTCTTTCTCTTGGATTCGGATGGAGTGGTTCTCTGTTTTTCTTCCCTTGGGCTATCCTCACTCGCCTTGCGACCTCACAAGGAGGTGTTTTTTCATTGATGCCTTGCATAAACTTAATCCAGTACTTCTCTCTTGAGTTCTTTTTAACGTCTTGCACTTGTTTCTCTAGTCTTCTATATATTGTTAGGTTTTCTGGGCTAGGTTTATTCATCCACTTCTTCTTTGCTTTGCTATACTGCCTGTTTATTCTCTTCACTGCATCATCTGCATTATACCAGCTTGTTAGTGGCTTTTGTGGTTCTCTTCTCTGCTGATGTGTGCGCTCTAGCACTTCCTCTTCTAGCCTTTTTATAAGATCCTCATTATACTGGTCACTGCTTTTGGCTTCATAGCCATCATGCCAAACATTCATACTTTTTCTGATGCTGTCTTCCCCTTTTTTTTTGGTACATTGATTTTCTTTCGTGCTGTAATCTTTCTTTTAAAGGTTATGTTCAGTACAATCTCTGCATAGATGCCAAAGTGGTCTGATGTTAGGGTATGCACTATCTCACAGCTGTGTTGCAGATCTGTATCTCCAACTATACAGATGTAGTCAAGCTTGTTTCCTTTAATATGTGTTGGTTCTGCATCATTTAGAATTCTTATATTGTTTTCTCTGCTCATGAGTTACTTGCACATATGTATGCCATTTACATTCCTCCTCCCTGTTGCAGAGCCTAATTTTGGATGTACTGCATTAAGATCACCCACTATCAGCAAGGGATTATCTTGTGCTAGTAGGTTATTACTATCAATGTCCAGGGCCTGTGCTGGGGAATATGTATTGCACACGCGGAATAGCTGCTTTCCACCTTCATCGTGTATTCCTATGGTAAGGCAGTCTGTGTTTGCTCCTAATCTCGGGTTTGTGCATTTTTTTACAGCTAGCATCTTTCTGTAGTATGTTATTAGCCCTCTACTCATTATTGTTCTGCCATCAGTCCTGTTGGCTTGGACACTATCTTTTGAGACAAAGTGATACCCTGGAATGGCTATATAATCTGTGGGCATGTGCTTCGTTTCCTGCAGACATATGATGTCCACCAGATTTTCAAGAGCAAATTGTTGCACTTCAATTAGTCTATTTGCCAGACTGTTTGTATTCCAACTACAGATCTTGAGAAGGTCCATCTTGTTCATTCTCAGAGTTAGTATCTTTTATCATCTCTCTTATTAATTCTCTCATCTCCATACTACTTCTGTGGGCAGCTACTGCCACTTTTGTTATCATTGCTGGTGTTTCAGAGCTATTTTCTTGATATACTCTTGTGAGTAATTCCTTGATCTTTTTTGCTGATATGTCCCTTGGCAATGCTATTTTCATGTGAATGTTGTCACAGTTGATAGAGGCGACATCTGTCTTGTAGCCTGAGTAGTCTAAGACATCCTTATTGCTTGAGTTACCATATGCAATTGCGGGATTGTTCCTCCATGTTGTAAAATCTTGCCGTAGCTTGTTAATTTCCTGGTGTAGCTTTGTATTTTCCGCTCTTAGTTTTCTGTTTTCTACTGTCAGTTGCTTAATCTCTTGTTTGTCTTCATCTGCCTGTGGATTCTTCATTGGTGCCTTTTCCTTTTCTGATACCAGTTTATCTAGTATTTTGCTCTGCCCTACAAGTTGTTCACTTAAGATTTGTATAGTGGCTCTGAGACTTTCATTTTCTCTTCTGGCTGTCTCCATATAGTCATTGAACCTATTATTTAATACCATCAAGGGACTAACCTCTGTACTTGGTTTGGATGTTGTAGCTTCTGTAGTAGTCCATGCCCCAGGCAGGGGTGGGAAATTTTCCTTATACATTAGGCTTCCACTCCTGGGAAGGGCATGTCCTGCTGGAGGCCCTGAGATGCCTTCCTGTTCTTCTCTGCTAGTTGCTGCACTATGTGCTTCAGGGGCAAGAGCTGCAGTAGGGTGCTTAGTGCATTGGCTAGAATTTGCATTGTGACTGCCTCCACAGTTGCAACATAAAGGAGCAATCTCATTCCCAGCATTGATAAGAGCTCGGCATGTGGCTGACTCATGGTTTTGGGCACAAAATCTGCATCTAGCGGAACTTTTACACTTATCCCTACCATGATTCCACCTAGAGCACTTTCCACACAAAATAGGCCTTTGCACATATTCTTTGATCCTAAGGGGATAAGGATAAATTGGAATTGACAGATGGTCAGGGATGTCTCCCTTCCACCAACCAATTATTTCACTGTTTGTTCTGCTCCATTTATTCCATGCAAGACCACTGATAGCAGGGTATGCTTCTTGTACTCGTTCCAATGTCATGTAGCTTAGATTAACATCTAGTATTATAACTTTTTTTTGTCTTTCTTTACGCTCAGGTTGATATAGCACTACTCCCTCGTGTCCTGTAGTTGTTAGCATTTGTAAGGTTTCTTTTGCACTTACTAGCACTATTAGGCCCTTTTTCCCTGGGTAAGCTTTAATTGAGTGCCCCTTATTATACACTTCAGATATCCACTTTTCTTTATCTTTTTCATTTCCAGTGTAACCTCGTGGAAAGTAGAGTGTAGTTGACTCCTGTGCTGTTAAGTTATCTACATTTGCTTTTGAAACACTATTTAAACTATTATTTGAGTCATTTCCACTCTCACTGTTCTCTTCAATACTATTATTTATTACTATTCCACCATTTCTAATCTCGTTAATTTTCACAGCAATGTTTTCCTTCTCACGCCTTCTCTTTTTTTTCCTCTGTGTCTTGGATTCATAGTCTTTAAAATCACCTTCACTCCCGTCCTCCTGGTCATCCGTACTCTCGTCAGAAATTCCGCGAGGCGGGTTCCATTGTTTTGACGTATCTTCTGAGGGCTCTCCCATGGTGGTGGTGGTAGAGATCATGCACATGTCCGTCGCGTTAGGTTGGCTGTAAACTTGAGAGAGAGAGAGAGAGAGAGAGAGAGAGAGAGAGAGAGAGAGAGAGAGAGAGAGAGAGAGAAGGGGTGAACGGTAGACAAGGAAGGTGGGGAATTGGCAGGTGGGGGGGAGAAGAAAAGGATATGGGGAGAAATGGCAAGGGACGAGATCTAGGAGGATTAATATGTATTAATCCTCCTGGGACGAGATTAATACATCGAGGTAAAGTTTAACCGTTGTATCAGAGGTCAGTGGTGTGGGATGGGAGGTTGGGATTAGGCACACCTTGGGATTAAGGGCCACTTCTCACTGTCCTCAACCATACGTTGGCGCTGCTTTCGACACGATCCCCCTGTGTAGCGACTATTCTAGAGGAAACGAATATGACTGCTTTCACTGAATGACTTCATTTTATCACTACGAGTATCACAGCTCAATATATCCTCCACAACAAGTAAGTGTGATATAGTTCCACTGTACGAACGAATCAGTACAGGATCACAGCACAGGTACCACTATAATAAATCCATGTGGGCACCAAGAAAGAGCGCGGGCCGTGACATGACCTCTCGCACCCGAAACCAGAAGGCAACTGTCTGTTTGGGAAAAAACCTTTTGCACCCCGGCTAGGTAGAGAAGCTCAGCCTCCAGACGTTGCCATGTCGGGGAAGAGATATTGCCGTGGAGCTGGCTGGAGAGTAGCCGGATGACAGACCTGAATAGTGTGTGGGCATTCTTCATGTCCCGCAGGACTGTCAGTTCAGCGACCTCTAAGTTAAAACTGTGCGTGTATGGCGGGCTTTAAAAACTATAGAGGTATAGATATTGTTAGTGATCACCAGCTCTTCATTGCCAAACTGAAATTAAAACGGAAAGCACCCAACAGAAAGTTAGATAGAATACCTACATTTGATACAACTAAGCTTTTAGAAGATGAACACAGAAAAACATTTCAATTGACTGCAGGAATCAATTTGTAGTCTTAGAGACTTTAAGAGATAAAGAGGGGTCAATTAATCAGTCAGTTGGTAGTGAAGTTTTAGGACATGTAGTGACAAGGAGAAAGCAATGGATATCAAATGATACTTCGGTTACTATGAAAAGGAGACAAAGACAGAAATTGATTTTTGGAAGTTTTCGAAGAAGTAATGAAAATTACTAGGTAAAGCATGCTAAGTATTCCAGTATTGATAGTGAAATGAGAAGAAAAGCCAGGAATGACCGGAGAGAATATTTATGCAGTAAAGCAGATGAGGCTGACAAAGCTATGAATTCAGGGAGTGCCTATGGTGTAAGAATTGCTCATAGAATTATTAATGAAATCTCTACTGGGGCAAAGAAGAAGAAGCATATACCCATCAAAAAGACAGATGGATCTGTTAGAGCAACCGAGGATGAAGAAAGACAATTTTGGATGGAACACTTTATTGAGGTTATGAATAAGAGATACAAAGGGAATAATTTGATTTATATTTCTGAAGCCGATGAAGACCTTGATGTGCCCATGAATGAATTCAGTGTGTTTGAAGTCGAAGCTATCATAAAAAAAAAAAAAAACTTAGAGATGGAAAGCCCCAGGATACGATGGAATAACTGTGAAGATGATACTAGACGAAAATTAAATGACTCCTAGAATACTTACAAGAATATTTTGTAGAATGTGGCATGAAGAGGCAAAACCTGATGAATGGGAGTTAGGAGTGTTGAGGAAAATGACAGAAAAGGAGACTTCAGATTGCAATAATTACAGAGGCATAACACTTACGCCAGTTGTTATGAAAATATATAGTATGCCTATTCTAAAGAGACTAGAGAGAAAGATTGATGAAAAGTTGAGAGATTAACGAGCATGATTTCGAAAAGGTAGAAGTTGCACTGACCAAATTTTCATTTTGAGACATGTTGTGCAGCAATGCGTAGAATATAGAAATCCCCTTTTGATGACATTTGTGGACTATGAAAAAGCATTTGATAGTGTGCACTGGCCAATTTTGTAGAGAATACTGCGTTATTATAGAATTCATATTAAATATGTAAATTTGATTGTCTTTTCATAAGCATAGCAAGGGCAAAGTTAATGTTAATGGAGTCTTATCAAATGAATTTCTAGTGAACAGCAGAGTTCTCCAAGGGGATGTATAGTTACCTATATTGCTTATCTTCCTCATGGATTTTGTAATGCGTAAAACAGTCGGAGATGATGGAGAAGGATTGGACTGGATTGGTGATAGGAAATTAGCTGGCCTAGGATATGCTAATGGTGCTGTCCTTGTTAGCAGAACACCACGGGATTTGCAATTCTTGGTTACCAGAATGCAAGAAATATCATAGGAGGTTGGGCCTAAAGATAAATAAAAGGAAGACAAAGATGATGAAAACGGAGTATGCAATGGAAGATGAAATATCATTGGAAGGTGAAAGGATTAATGAGGTAGAATCACTTAAGTATTTAGGAACTATGATCTCCAATACAGGGTCATTGAATTAGAGTTTAGTGAAAAAAATCAAATCAGACAATGGCTAGGTTAGGTATAATTTGAAAATAAAATCGCCTGAAATTACATATACAAATCAGATTATATATCAGTTTAGTGAGATTGGTGTTACTATGAGGACAGGAGTCATGGTATAACAATGCAACAATCTCCAATAGATTTAGTAAATTTGAGAACAAAGCACTCAGAAGGTTATCATGAGTTAAATGACAGGACAATATAAGAAATGAAACTAAAAGAGAGATTACTCAAGTGCCGTATGTGGATGAGGTCTTGGTGAGGGGTAGATGAAGATGGTTTGGGCATGCTCTTCGCACTCACCAAGAGAGGTTAGTTCATCAAACGTTCAGCTGGGCTCCACAAGGCACTAAAAGAGTTAGAAGGCCCAGGCATACATGGCTGAGGATAATGAAGCGTGAAGTAGGAGATGATGGATGGAGAAGTATTGAATTAAAAGCTCAAGATAGAGACGAGAGGCGAAATCTAACCAAGGTCCTAAGCTTCAATAGGCATAGGAGGAGATGATGATGATGATGATGATGATGATGATGATATATATATATATATATATATATATATATATATATATATATATATATATATATATATAAATATATATCCCTTTCGGAGTGGGGATACCTGAACGTGGTGAAACGGTTTGAACTTTGCCATGATCAGCAAAGTGGTACTAGTCAGGGACCTCCCTTAATAGGTTAATTTGCTGTAGGCGATCAGACTAATCTCCTACCATCACTAATATGCAGTGGCTAGCGTGGTGATGAAAATGGCCAAACCTCAGACATGACTAAGGACATGTCTGAGGCCTTTGTCCTGCAGTGGACTAGAAAAGGCTGCATTTGTTTATATATGCACTATATATATATATATATATATATATATATATATATATATATATATATATATATATATATATATACTTATCTGAAGCCTTTGTCCTGCAGTGGACTAGGAACGGCTGCACATATATATATATATATATGTATATATATATATATATATATATATATATATATATATATTGAAAGGCAAGGTCGCTATCAACCATGCCACCAAAGACTGAAAGAAGTCAAAACCTACATTTCAGGATTAACTGGAGCTAATACTTGCAAATCGTAGAATGTCAACAAACAAATGAAAAAATCTCAGGAGCATATGATCCTGACATGCTGTGTAATTTTCCATGGATTTATAATGCAACCAGAGAATGAGGTATAGAGAAGAAAAGGTTAGTTTTAACATTATTTATCGATTCCCCATTAAATTTTCCCCACCAAAAACTTGGGTAGGATACAAGCTACATTTGGTAAGAATTAGAAGACTAGGTGGGATATAAGCTACATTAGCACCCTATTTTCTTTATAATCGAGTGGGGTTTTTGTCATGTGGGGGTTTTGTCGGGTGGGGGTTATGTCGGGTGGGGGTTATGTCGGGTGGGGGTTTAGTCAGTGAGGGTTTCGTCGGTGGGGATTTTGTCGGGTGGGGGTTTTGTCGGTTCCCCGTTTTACCCACCAGGTGACATAAATCATAACTTTCAATTTGAATTATCCCTAAAAAATCAGTATATGGATGGAATTCATCACAATATTGTGCTCACCAAAGAAATCCTGAAATATAGTTGGCATTTAGGTATGACTGCTTACTGTATAGAGACCATGGTGACATTATTGACAGTGACAGTGTCTTTTATTTGAAGAGACAAGGGTTCGATTCCAATATGAGGTAGAAATAATTTCTATATGAGCACGATATTGTGTTGAGTTGTTGTTGTTGTTGGGGTATTAAAGCCAACACTTGTTGTTGGCACGGGCCTTTCCCTTGGTTGGCCCGTAGGATAAGTGTTGAGTTTCATGAGTTTCATCCATACATACTCATACCTATACATACATACATAAACACACACACATACACGCATATATATAAATATATATATATATATATATATATATATATATATATATATATATATATATATATATATATGTCTCCTAATTGCACCTGAATGTGATTACCCCCTTCTTGAGAAGGGGAAAATGACTACCTTCACAGAGAGTTTAAAATACACATGACAAGCCCCTTGGCAAGGCTTTGCCTTGAGAAAAACAAGAAATATGGGTCTTTCTCCATTCCCAACTCATCCAGGGGACAGGTAGAGGATATTCTAGGAAGGGCACTCAAATGTTGGTCTGTATGCATGTACACAAAAAGGGCCTTCATCTTCCTCATTTTTTTTTCTTTTTTTTTTTTTTTTACTAGCATCTCTCCATCATTCCTCTTTTGCGTTTCTGGTTATAGCACCTCTACACTTCTGCTTGTCCCATTTGCTATCACTTTCTTTTCACTTGGCAAGCGACTTCCCTTTCGTTTACGCTTCAGAAATAGGCTATAATCTTGTCCCTCCTTAATACAAAACACTTTTTCAATTGTACGCTTTGTATCTTGGACGGGATTAAATTTCAATTTTCAGTACGTTGCGAGATCCACTCCCTACTCCACCCTAGTGACGACCCAGAATACTTGAATAGCTATCAGATGCAGAATTAGGTAATCAGGTTAAATGCAGCATAAGTGTATAACGGAACGTTACATTGGTCTGAAAATGAATGCAAATTTTCTCGTAGGTGAGATCTGCCTTCACACCGCTGGGCTTCGAGTATCCATTTGTTTTATAACTAGTGTATCCCTTCGAAGCAAATGTGGGTAATACAAGAGAGGGTCTAGACAACATATTCCAACTATAGGGATGGCAGGAACCTTCCTGAAGCTCGGAACTATATAACTTCATGCAATATAATTAGTAAGGAACAGTGAAGAGAGAAACTGACCCTGGGCTGGACGACAAGAAGTCTTAACTTTAGCTTATTTTCCGAAGACTACCTTTAGCATTACACAGAAAAACAAGGATACAAAATAGCAAAATTCCCGATATCATTCTATACTCGCAGTCCTACTTTTCGCTAGTTCATTCAATTATTACTTGCTTATTGTCATATCAATACAGTGTAACATGTAAATTTTGCTGCTAGAGCCCTCATACCCTCGGTGGTAACAGGTTTAATATCGTCCTCTTAGTGGCTAACCACATATCAGCATACAGCTTAGACGTATTAGTTTAATAGTGAACTTTTATTGAATTCATGTAAAAAAAAAAAACGTTTCTTTTGACACAAATATGAAAAAAGAGCTGGTTAATCAAGAAACGCGAAGATAATGATAATAATAATGATAATATTACTATTAGTAAACTAGACCGTTGTGAATAAGAGCGGACAACTCAGTGGTGCCAAGTGGCCACCAAGTTTTTCCGTTTTTCTGAATTGTAGCTTTTGCATTGAGGAAAATTTGAAAAGAAGAACTCGCCATTAGACATCGCCCTAATCTTTATTACATTACCAATATTTCCCACAGACATGCATTAATTGCCATTTAAATGTCTACATGGAGATTTCGATTCACTGATTCTGATAACTAAAAAAAAACTTATTCAGTAGGTAGTTTACCTTGTACTTCAATCAAATGACGATCAAAAATACCTGCAGCTACGATTATAATTAGATTTGACCTTTCATGTACTCTGCACATAATTTAGCAAACGATGTTACTAATTTATTCCCCAATTATTCTTATTCTTCAGTGGAAACCATGTATTTCCACCAATCAATATAATTCTAAACCTTTGAACAAAACTCTCTCCATACACATTTCTTTCATAAACTCAACACCTACCAACAATATTAACCGTACAACAAACCTTTTGTTTTATCTGAATTTAGCTAGAGGCAGATTCAGCTTTTCCCAGAATTAATCTAATTTCACTCTTATTATTTTCCATTCACAGACTATTCACCCTCACTGTCGTATTACAATATTTTCTCCGTACTACTCGAAAAAAAAAAAAAAAAAAAAAAAAAAAAAAAAAAAAAAGATATTCAAGTAACACATTCCTCCGTAATACTGTTTTTTTAAATTTAGTCTCAGAAACATCTAAAACATCATAATTTCATTCCTTAAACAAATCAACTGCCATTCATTTCCTCTCTTTTGCACCACTTCTAAGTACATTTATTATCCCCAAACTTATCATCTTATTAATTTTCCGGGTTTATGCGATGTGAACACAAGATATGGGGTTTTTTGACTGGTCAGACAGTACTACATTGGAACCTTTTCCCTGGTTATGGTTCATTTTCCCTTTGCCTGCACATACACCGAATAGTCTGGCCTATTCTTTATATATTTTCCTCTGTCCTCATACACCTGACTACACCGAGATTGCCAAACAACTCTTTTTCTCTCAAGGGGTTAACTACTGCACTGTAATTGTTCAGTGGCCATTTTATTCTTGGTAAGGGTAGAAGAGACTCTTTAGCTATGGTAAGCAAGTCTTCTAGAAGAAG
>NC_090726.1:110431748-110469248 GCF_036898095.1 Palaemon carinicauda | reverse complement strand
GATTTTTATGTAAATTACGTAAGACTTTCGTCGTTAATTTCATTATATTCTTCATTCAAGCTGGTATATGTAAATTTACGTTATCTTTAAGAATGAACTTTTTACTTTACGTATTTTTGCTACTTAGTATTACATAATCTGTTTGAGAGTGTTATGTGACCATACAAGTTAGGGACAAGGGTTTATGTAATGTTCTTTTATATTTTTATGAGGTATTGCATCATGTTTGAGAGAAAATACGCAATTCTTATATTTGGCCACGTGTTTTGGAAGATTCCCGAAAATCCCAGCATTAGATCTTTTCGTTTTTATTTTGAGGACAAAAGGTGGGCGGAGCTAATTGAGAGAGTTTGTATTCCTGTTGCGAGGGTACGCGTCCATGAGAGTAATCTTTGGCAACCTTTCACCCTTAGGCCAACCCCCACGATTCCAGATTTCGGACCTGGAACATTCTGGAAGTTGCTAGGTCTTATAAATGCTCCCTGAGGGCTATATAGCAGCAGTAGAGAAGCAGCCGTCCTATGAAAGAGCCAAAGTGCCTCCCTCACTCTCTCTTAGTACCTATAGTGTGTCCTCTCCAAAGTGGTTCTGTGATCCAACATAAATTGTGTGTTGAAACGTAAAAAAAGGTCAAAGGTGATTTTAGATTTATTGTGTTGGGGTGATGTTGGCATTGTGTAAAGTTTTTTAACTGGCGCTGTAGTAACGGGAGAGGTAATTGTATTTTGATCTGGTTATCTGTTTTCATTAAGAATCAAACTTAAATGTTAGTATGAAATTTAATTTCAAGTGGAACAAATGATTGTATAATTTTCATAAGTATAAGGCCTTTTATCTTATTCTAAGATTTATTCAGATTTGATATTTCAAGTCAAGTAATTATTTAATTTTCAGATCGTAACACTTTTTTCTTAATCTAAGCTTTGTTTAGAATTAACATTTCGAGTGATGATTTTGTTATGTAAATTATTTCAAAGTGTTGTAATTTTTATAGAATATATTTAATTTTGCAAAGAGTGTGTTATTTCAATCATCAGTGTTTATTGCATACTCGCTTGTATCCTGTTAAGAATCGAAGTCTTAAGAATAATTACCAAGTGTTGTTTTGAGTGTACTTAAGAGACCTTTGGATATTCAGTGTTTTGTATATTGCTGTCTGCTGTCTGGGAGTTATATAACTGTCTTAGAGCTCGGGTGTTAATATTTCGAAGTGTAACAGATTTGATATAAAAACAAACAGACACGGGACCATCGTAATAATAATAATAATAATAATAATAATAATAATAATAATATATATATATATATATATATATATATATATATATATATATATATATATATATATATATATATATATATATATGTGTGTGTGTGTGTGTGTGTCTGTGTGTGCGTATGAGAGAGAGAGAGAGAGAGAGAGAGAGAGAGAGAGAGAGAGAGAGAGAGAGAAAGAGAGAGAGAGCCTTAACTTACCTTACCTTACCTTATTTTTTTTTTTTGTTTGGGTTCCCCCAGGTCCCTCAGTGTGAGGCACCTCGTATATCCACCAGAGAGTTGCTAATGCATCTTCCGGTGTATTTTGCATCTTCCAGTCTTGGATGGTCTGGGATGCATCTTAGGTATTTATCGAGCTTATTCTTAAACACATCTACGCTCACTCCTGATATGTTTCTTAGATGAGCTGGCAGCACATTAAATAGTCGCTGCATTATCGATGCTGGTGCGTAGTGGATTAATGTCCTGTGCGCCTTTCTTAGTTTACCTGGTATATTTTTTGGCACTATTAATCTACCTCGGCTTGCTCTTTCTGATATTTTTAGCTCAATGATGTTTTCAGTAATTCCTTCTATTTGCTTCCATGCTTGTATTATCATGTAGCATTCTCTTCTCCTTTCTAGACTGTATAGTTTTAAAAATTGCAGTCTTTCCCAGTAGTCAAGGTCTTTAACTACTTCTATTCTAGCAGTATAGGACCTTTGTACACTCTCTATTTGTGCAATATCCTTTTGGTAGTGTGGGTACCATATCACATTGCAGAACTCGAGTGTACTACGTACATAAGTTTTGTAAAGCATAATCATGTGTTCAGCTTTTCTTGTTTTAAAGTGTCTGAATAACATTCCCATTTTTGCTTTACATTTAGCCAACAGTGTTGCTATTTGGTCGTTGCATAACATATTCCTATTTAACATTACACCGAGGTCTTTAATTGCTTCCTTGTTTGTGATTGTCTCATTATTAGGTCCCTTGTATGCATATACCATTCCTTCTCTGTTTCCATAATTCATTGATTCGAATTTATCGGAGTTAAATACCATCCTATTTATCTCCGCCCATTCATATATTTTGTTTAGATCTCTTTGTAGTGAGTTCCTATCTTCATCACAAGTAATTTCTCTACTTATTCTTGTGTCATCGGCGAAACTTCTCACTACGGAGTTTTCAACATCACAGTCTATGTCTGAGATCATAATAACAAACAGCAGTGCAGCTAATACCGCACCCTGTGGCACGCCAGATATTACCTGGGCTTCATCTGATTTCTCATCATTTGCAACCACTATCTGTTTTCTGTTTTGCAGGAATTCTATTACCCATTTTCCTATCTTTCCCACAATATTATGCTTTCTCATTTTTTTCTCTAATATATTATGGTCTACCTTGTCAAAGGCTTTTGCAAAATCTAGATAGATCACATCTGTGTCTTTTTCATTTATCATATTTTTGTATATGTTTTCATAGTGTGCTATCAGTTGGGTCTGTGTACTTTTTCCGGGCACAAAACCGTGTTGACCTATATTAAACAAATTATTTTTAACCAAATGGTTCATTATTTTTTTTTTATTACCCTCTCATACACTTTCATAATATGTGATGTTAAACTAACAGGCCTATAATTGCTTGCTTCTAGTCTTGATCCATTTTTGAAGATAGGGGTTATATAAGCTAATTTATGTTTAACATATATCTCGCTCATATCTACACTTTGTCTTAGCAGTATTGCAAGTGGCTTCGCGATAGTGTTTGCAGTTTTTTTTAACAAAATCGCAGGAACTCCATCTGGTCCGGCTGCCGATCCATTTTTAATTTCGTTTATAGCCTTGACAATATCTGCTTCATTAATATCTATATCCGTTAGATATTCAACATTTTCTTCTCTCATTTCTGTTTCATTATTCTCATTCGCAATTCTTGGCGTGAACTCACTCTTATATTTTTCTGCTAATATGTTGCATATTTCCTTTTTTTCATTCGTTAGCCGTCCTTCAATTCTTAGAGGGCCTATTTCTAATCTCCCTTTATTCATTTTTTTTTTGCATAGGAGTAAAGTACTTTGGGGTTTCTTTTTATATTTTGAAGTGTCCTTTCTTCTAAGTCCCTTTTTTCATTTTCTTTCGACTGTATAATCTTTTGTTCTGCATTTTCTATCCTACATTTTATTTCCACCATTTTCCACAAATTTTTTTCTTTTGCAAGATTTTTCTTCCACTTTTTAATTTTCTGAAATAAGATCCTTCTGTCTCTTGGTATGCACGTCTTTTGTTTATTGTTTTTTATCGGTACATATTTTTCAACAATTTTCTCAAGTATTTTGTACAGTATGTCCATATTTACCTGTATATTATCACTTACAAATACATTTTTCCATTCTTTATTCAGTTCTTTGTTTATTTCTGACCATTTTATATTCTTACTGTAAAAATTATATTTTCCATATCCTTCCCAAAGTTTGGTGCTTTTATTAATTCTGCGATCACTTGCTTTGGAATGGACTATCAATTCTATGACATTGTGGTCTGAAATTCCCGTGTTATACACTACTGTATTATTTCTTTGACATAATTCACCTCATTCACAAATACTTGATCTAGGACATTTTCCTTGCTTGTTGGAATGTGGTTTATTTGTTGCATATTATGTTCTAATAGCATATCTTGAAGCTTTTCAAATTGCCTCTTATCTTCTGCGCTACTATTACTATCTTTTTTATATGTATACATACAACCACTTTCTTCTATCCGTTCTTTCCAATCCACGAAAGGAAAGTTAAAATCTCTGGATAGGAGTATATTCCAGTCTTTATGGTTTCTACATATATCATCTA
This sequence comes from Palaemon carinicauda, assembly GCF_036898095.1. NCBI lineage: Eukaryota > Metazoa > Arthropoda > Malacostraca > Decapoda > Palaemonidae > Palaemon > Palaemon carinicauda. The sequence goes on along the minus strand of NC_090726.1, from coordinate 110,465,140 downwards.
TTTTTTCTATTATCATGTCAAACTCCTTAGTATTTGGGGGTCTGTAAACTACAATATTCACTAGTTTTTTAAATTCAAATTCTACCGCAGAGAGAGAGAGAGAGAGAGAGAGAGAGAGAGAGAGAGAGAGAGAGAGAGAGAGAGAGAGAGAGAGACGGTGTCAATGTAATGGTGTATTTGTGAGATGACAGCCCTACCTTCCAAAAGAGGATCATAGAGGACCCACAAACTCGTTGGCAGCGTTCACTGGGTCACAGCGGAACAGCTGACACATATTTCATTTACGCTTATTCCTAAAATCCAATGCCTAACAGCATTGGATTTTAGGAATAAGCGGCTAAAATCAATAAAGACATCTTTTAGTATTATTGATATTTATTGATTCCGGCGGTAGGGATGGCGAGTTGCACGGTGATTTAAAAGTTGGAAGAGGTTGGACAGCAAATAAGACGAAAGGAGGAAGGGAAGAAGGTAAAGGAGAAAAAGCAATGGCAGCCAGGACCCTCAAGTAATGCCTACAATGCACCTTGTTCTGATAATACCAAGGAGGTTAAATGGCATATAACCCCCTTGGTTAATACCCTACTAGGCAATATATTAGTATGAAACATTTTGAATAATGATTTTAGGTTAAATATCTTCTTTCCATTTTGCAAAATCATACACTGTACAATACTCGTATTTTTGGATGTTGGCGGCACATAACTAAAATCGTTTTCAGATAGCTGCGTATAAACAACGTTTACAATAATCTACATTATAACAAATTCCAGGGAATTAATGATGAAAATGACAATAAGATACTTGTCAAAAAGCTTTTTTTTCTTTCTTTCTTTTTACGAATCCACACAGGAATGTTGAGAAAAAAATTATATTCGTTAAATCATAGGGGAAAACTGAAAATATAAGAGCTCCAATAAAAAGAAACGAATTGAGGTTATTATTATTATTATTATTATTATTATTATTATTATTATTATTATTATTATTACTCCTCAACATGAATAATAATTGAAAAAAATGATATATTGCTTCTTAATTCATTAAAACAAACAGGACTTACACACAACAAATATGCTTATCATGAAAGCTCAGACATATTAATGACGAAAATAAATTAATTGCACTGTAAAAAAGTATTAATGACCCATACTCGAGACGTATCTCTTTCATTAAGACCATATTATGTGGGTCAGCTACAGTGAATTATGAAGAAGTAACCGGCAGGTCTTAGTTGTTCATAGTGTCAGTAGATGAGAGCATCTTATTATGATATAAGAGGTGCTATGGTTATTATGTTAATAATAATAATAATAATAATAATAATAATAATAATAATAATAATAATAATAATAATGATAATAATAATGGCTTTCCTTATATTAGGTAAAACCAATCTGTTGTGGCCGCCGAGACGATTTCTGTCCCACTATATAATTACCTGTGTCAAAATAATTCGACCATTCTACAACGCATTCCCCCCGACTACGTGCAAAATATCGGGAGTGTTGCTCAACCTGTCAGGCCGCCCAGCAAGGTCTCACGCAAGCTTAATCCAGTCGAGCAGAGTCAATACAGATAGATTGAGACCACGTTGAGAACATTTTGGTCTGTTCAAAACTGTAGCGACTTTCCGCTGCGACTCGCGTCAGCTGCGAAACTTTGCTGCGGAGTCCTATGGGAATCGTACCTCAGTACGACTTGGCAACGGTTCCTTTGCAACAATTGGAGGTATGCACGACGAAATCATTGTAGAATCTAGCAAGTATATGGAGCTTACGAGCTGGCACACAGCATTACGCCACGTGACGTTTTCCGCTCGCTTGAAAGTAGCGATAGAGTTCGCAGGTCGTCTCAGTATGGTCATTATGAATGAAATCAATAAATAAAATCTTCATTTATTATCAATGAGTTAAATAAAAAATAAAGAATATGAAAAGATAAAAAGATGTTAAATGGTCACTATAAATGAAATTAATAAAGAAAACGAACGTGAACAAGTAAAATCTTAAATCATTATCAATGACTTAAATAGAAAATGAAGGTTATGAATAGATAAGAAGATTTTAGATGGTCACTATGAATGAAATCAATAAAGAAAACGAAGGTGAACAAATAAAATCTTCAATCATTATTAATGACCTAAATAAAAGATAAAGAATATGAATAAATAAAAAGATGTTAAATGGTAACTATGATTGAAATTGATAAAGAAAATGAACATGAACAAATAAAATCTTTAATCATTATCAATGACTTAAATAGAAAATAAAGAATATGAATAGATGAGAAGATGTTTAATTGTCGCTGAATGAAATCAATAAAGAAAACGAACGTGAACAAATAAAATCTTCAATCATTATCAATGACTTAAATAGAAAATAAATAAAATGAATACATAAAAAGATCTATAATGGTCACTGAATGAAATTAATAAAGAAAACGAACGGGAATAAATAAAATGTGCAATCATTATCAATGACTTAAATAGTATATAACGAATATCGACAAATAAAAAAAGTTAAGTAATCACTACGAATAAAGTAAATACAGAAACCTCCCTTTATATACCTCCTTTGCCAATCGTTGTGCACTCGCTGCCAAGTCGAGTGGCAATCTAGTGGTAATCGAGTGGTAATTGAGCGGTATTCTAAAGCCCTCGCAATAAATCTCACGGGAATCCACACTAGTTACGATTATTCGTAAGGTTAATCCCATGCTGAACGCAGTAGGCGGCGTCTCCTGTTCAACTCACCCCCCAACAATCGCTAAGGTCCAAGAATAAGCGAGCAGGAATCTAGCAGGAAGCGTGCAACAGGTCGTTCCGACATAAAAGAGCAGAACATGCGCTAGACTTTTAGTCCTTGGGCCAGACCAGATGTTGGTACCATCTGAGAGGGCAAAACTTTACCTCTATTAAGTTGTTTATGGGGTTAATATAAGTGATTTAATATGTGATAACCTTTGCACAAAAAAAGTTTTTCATACTTTTTTTCATGTTACCATTTTTGTGCAAAATCGGCCAATATCATATGAAAATTGATGTTATTGGGCATTACATAACAGTACCAGAATTATTTGGTTGATCATAATCTTGCAAAAGAATGCAGCTTTCAACTTTCAGCTTTCAGCATTTCAGTTTTCAGCTATTTTAGTTTTCATTGGAAACGTTGCTGCTTCCAGGGAGACCGCTGAATCTGAAAATCTTGAAGCTTTCAGGTATAGAATTTAAGCTAAATTTTTCTCAGATATCACCAACGCATTAAGCATCATATCTATTTAAGTGGTTATTTTCTTTTTAGTTAAGAATAACTAATACTAGGAAATTGAGACTGAATAACACTTTCTGGTTTCGATGAGCCCATGCCGATAGCAGTAACATAATTCAAGGGAATGGGTCATAATAGATTAAGAAGTAACGTTGTGCTTTTGAATGTATAGATGTCAACACAACTGCAGATGTCCAGGTTGCAAAGGAAAAGAACCTTGTCTGGTTACTTACTAGAATGTCTGTCCCCAAAGATCAAACCTTTAGCAGTTGGACTGGTTTCAACATCCAGATCCATGACCATGTCACAGCGTCCCAAAACATTGTAGGCTAGTTACCAACGATCAATACTCCTGTGACAGAATTTTCTACTGTGCACGAAGCGTTAAACCAGTCACTGAAAATCATGGAATCTCTGTAATTGAACAAAATCGTCTATGTGTTCGACCAAACACTGTATGCCAAGGCAGCAGAAATAGTATGGAAGCACGAGAAATTCAGCAGCTTTGTCATTAGAATGTCGGTGTTCCACACAGTCTGCAATTTGCTCCCTATTTTGGGTAAATGGTTTCAGGCTGCAGGGCTGAGAGACCTCTGTGTGGAGTCGGGAGTGATCGCTGAAGGATCTGTAACTGGTGGGATGGATGGCTGCATATACAACCGTGCAGTAAGATTTCACAAACTTGTCTATGAGGTTCTGATGAGGCTTGCCTGGAGAGGCTTCCTTCCATGGATAGAGATCCCGCTTCCTGGAGAGACTCATTACCTGGAAGAAGCCATAAAGAGTGGTGCCAGTTTCCATGAAAATGTCTCTGGGGTATCACTCATAGAACTCCTAGAGACCACAACATGCACAGCATGGAGCTCTTCTGTGCCTACTGTATATGGACTCTCTCAGAGAAAGACAGAGTATTTGCACATTCTCGGTGTCCTATTTGGACATGACAGAGATCATGCTGGGACTACTTAGGGCTTCTAGAGAAGGTGACTTGATGCTTCACATTCCCTGTATCCGATAGATGATCTCTTTATGCCTTGCCTACGACAAACTCAACTACGCCAGCTTCCAGCCATATTACTATGCCACGATGTCAAGACTACCAGTTGGTCACCCTGAAGTACATGCACACTCCATGCAAGGTGGATTCTATGTTCAGATAGGCAACAGGAATCCATTTGGACGAATACCTGTGGACAAAACTATTGAAAAGACTGTCAATAAGGACACAAAGACACCTGGAGGAACAAAAGGCTTCAGTCTAAAATCTGGAGTGCCTACCTGCGGCAGCTGAGGGACTTGGTAGGTCGAAGCGAATTCCATGTCAATCAACCAGATCTACAGCTGCCCAGGATAAGAAGAGACGAGGCTTACATTCAATCACTTGTTGAGCGCATGGAAACCTGCTGGTTGAACCCATTCAGTGTAGATCATGCAGTTTGTCAGCTTGTCACCTGTCACTGTTGCACCGCCAAATGTAGCAAGCAATCTCCTTGATGCCTACAGGATAGGAGAGGAAGCATTCCAATCTTTTAAAAAAGAACGACTGGAATCAAATCCACCAACAACTCAGTTCTATGACAGGGGCATCCAGTTCAGGAATATTAAACCTGGCCATAACATCCAGCAATGGTGGAAACTACTTTGCAGCTCTGGTAACAAGACAAATTTGATCAAGTTCTTGGTAGACAAATGGAAAGGATGCAAATACAGGGAGGAACTCCAAAACAACATTTTGTATGTTACCTGTGAGGATGAGTGTTTCAAGATGGGCAAAGACCAATGGGAAGAAGTTGCAGAGCTCAAATCCTCTCAAGAAGAAACAGACACCCGCATGTTGCTGCTTACTCTCAATGTAGTAGAGTCTGGTTACAAGGCTGTGATCATTACTGCTGAGGACACAGGTGTGTTGGTTTTGTGCTTGTGCTTGAGCAATTACATCCCATGCAGCATGTATCAGAAATGCGGAACACAAATAAGGACATTGCCAAGCTAAGCAACTCATTGGGAAGCAATATATGTGACGTTCTGGTTGGCATGCATGCTTTTACTAGTTGTGATACCGTCAGTTCATTTGCATGGTCGTGGAAAGATGGGCACCTTCAAGTTTTTGAAGACTGAAAAGACCTTCCATGAGGCATTCACTAAGCTTGGAAGTTCATGGAATGTATCCGATGAGCTGTTTCAGAAACTGCAAGAGATCACATGCCATATGTATGCATAATGCACTCGCACAACAGACGTGAACACACTTCGCCATCAACTCTTTTGTGCCAGATGTGATGAAGTCGAATCCAGTCAGCTCCCACCTTGTGAGGATTGAAACTCAATGCATGTTGCCCATGCTAACTATCAGGCTACCATATGGAGGCTTGACCTTCTGTCCCAAATCCCAAGGACCATGGGTGGACCACAGACGATGATGAAAAGCTGGTCATCAACTGGATGCGTGGCTCACCAGCACCAGATTCGGAGCTACAGTTTCTATCCAGCAAGTGTGTGAGATCCTGCAAATTACCATATTGCACATGTCTCACCAATGGATTGAAGTGCACAAATATGTGCAAGTTACAAACCTGCACTAACCAACCAAGTGAGGATTAGCCAATTGCAGAACTAACAGTTTCTGATGTAGACGATGATGGTGACTGAATCACAAGTGTTGTAATATAGTTGGAAGTTTGGACTTAAGGTTGAGTCATATATGTTAAGTTCAACACACCAGTTATTAAAATAGAGTGAACCAAGTTGAGTGTACCAGCTGTATAATAAATGATGCAGCAAGATTCACTGTATTATCACCCAATAAATCAGTTCGCACTAATTACCACTAAGAGGGTTTCCGCATATAACATCTGTATTGTGTTTTAAAATAAAAGAGTAATTGAACTATATGATGTATCACATTATTTATCCGTCAACTTACAAAGTGCATCATGGTTGATTTGTTGACTACAGGAAACTTAGCAGTAAGAAATAAATTATATATAAAAAAAAACGGAAATTACTGATCAAATGCACTGCTAATTTGTTTAAGGCAGCCAAAATCTTAATGCAAAACTGAGAATATGTACTTAGGCTAGTAAGTAGGGCTGTTTTATGTATCTATTGGTTAATAGAAATCGTGGGTGGACATAATGATATAACGATGATGCTCAGAGAAAGTGTCTTTTTGAGTCAAACCGATGTTGGGTCGAGGCGATTACCAATTATAAGCTGCCACTCTGCTAGAGTTATCATGTCAAATTGTGTTCTAGGGATATACGCAAATAAAAAAATAGCAACCAGAATTTGCCCACCCAGGTGGTACCGATACGTAAAACATATGGTATTAGCCCATGGACTATTTCCGCCATTTTTTTTATTTTTTAATATAGCAGCGAGTCGCAGAGCTTAGTTGCAGATGTGTGACCCCAGCAAGGTAAGCTTAAAATCTGATTGACCAGTACACCTCGGAGATCTTATGGGTAAATTTATCAAGCAAAGATCAGCGAGCCATATTTAATCCCTTGAATGGTTGATCAAAGAGCATGAAATTTAGAGTTTGAGACTAGATTTTTGGGGAAAAATTCAATAAAAAAAGACGGGAAAATAAATGGAACCAAATCTAATTTTTTTTTTCATTATGTTGGGAGACTAAGGTCATGCAAAGCAAAGGGATAAGAGAGAAAACGCATACCAAAATATTATATATAATATTTAAAGCAAAATAGATTACAATGGTCTCATAATATATATATATATATATATATATATATATATATATATATATATATATATATATATATATATATATATATATATATATATATATATACACACACACACACACACACACACACACACACACACACATATATATATATATATATACATATATATATCTATGTAAGAGAGAGAGAGAGAGAGAGAGAGAGAGAGAGAGAGAGAGAGAGAGAGAGAGAGAGAGCAGAAATTAAATTGACTCTTCCTTCAATTAAAAATTCCTACTCTTATTAGCTGAAAGACCATTGATTGGCGGATGTGACCCGAGCACTTCAAGTTCAGAGATATCGGTATCTAACAAGATTTAAAAGGTCTTTCCTTTGAAGAAACCCTCTTCAGATACATTATAAGCATTGTTTATGCTTTGTTATCCTTTTCTAATATACAGCATGTACTCTATATATATATATATATATATATATATATATATTATATATATATATATATATATATATATATATATATGCATATATATATATATATACGTATATATATATATATATATATATATATATATACATATATATATATATATATATATATATATATATATATATATATATATATATATATATATGACCAACGTATTATTGTAAATATAATGAATTCATTCCGCCGATCATGTACAGCTGTAAAGAAAGGGTGAGGTAAATAGGATACTTAATCTCTTAATCTGCCTTTATTGTTATTTTCAAAGGTTTTCGACTTGTCTCTAAAGAGTGCTTCCGTCAAGGAAAAATGAACGAAGTGTTTACGCTCGAACACGATACCTTCTGGTAAAGAGCTCCGAATGATTTGACTCAGGATCCATGTTTGACTAGGAATTTTCTTAGATTTTACGGCATAGAATATCATTATGTAAAAAAAAAAATAAACAGAAACATGAACGATCATAATACAACACACACACACACTTGCACACATAGCCTATACACAAACAGACACCCGCAGAAGCAGACACATCTATCTATCTATCTATATATCTATCTATCTACCTATCTATCTATCTATCTATCTATCTATCTATATATATATATATATATATATATATATATATATATATATATATATATATATATATATATATATATATATATATATATATATATATATATATACAGTGATGCCTCAGGATACGAAAGTAATCCGTTCAGGATACGGTTTCGTATCCTGATTTTTTCGTATCCTGAGTCGCGTTTTACATGTAAATAGCCTAATCCGTTCCAAGCCTTACAAAAAGTCACCTTTTCTTTCATAAACACACTAAACTGTAGTAATAAACATGCAATGCAGCCATTTCTATCATTCAATAAATAACCCAACCGTTAAAAACAGCCTAATCCATTCCAGAAACCGCCATGAGCTTATTCAATAATGTAGTTATAGCCTAGTTATGCCCTCCAAGCCCTAAGAAAACGGTCCATTTTCTTTACTACTGTATAAAAGTTATGGTACTGTATGTAAAGCATTTGGATCAGTGAAGGTGTATTGTTACCTGTACACCTAAATTAAGGGTTGATACCCTGAAAAAAAAAGTACTGTACTCTCGGCGACGAGTTGGGATCTCGTAACTTTTCGTATCCTGAAAATTTTTTCGTATACTGGGGCATAAAAATCTTTGTATCGCTTTTCGTATCCTGAATTTTTCGTAAGCAGAAACTTTCGTATCCAGAGGTATCACTGTATATATATATATATTATTATATGATGATGGCTCCCGGGTCTGGGCACCACAAAATATATTATACTATGACTCGTGTTTGGGAACCATATATAATATAATATATACTGCGACTGGCAAGTTAATCAGCCTCTCGAATTTTAAACTCACTTGTTTACTTTTACATTAAAACTGTTGCAATTTAAAATATTGATACACGAACTTTGAGACAGTTAAAGAACTCCCAGACAGCAATATATAAAACTGAATTTCCAAAGGTCTCTCAAGTACACTCAAAACAAAATTATTTAAAACTATTACTTACTATGATTCTATAACAGGATACGAGCAAATGCTATTTTAAATAATAGTGATTGGAATAATACACTCTTTACAAAAATAAACATATTCTATGTAAATTACAACACTTTGAAAGAATTTACATAAAACAAATAAATCCCTGAGCAAAACTTAGATTAAGACAAAAACGTTACGATCTGAAAATTATATAATAACTTAACTTGAACTATAATATCTGAATAAACCTTAGACTAAGAAAAGAAATAGCACTTATGAAAATTATGCAATCACTTGTTTCACTTGAAATTAAATCTGAATACAATATTTAAGTTTGACACTTAATGAAAATAGATAACCAGATCACAATACTAGAACCTATCACCTTCCTACAGGGCCGTTTACAAAAACTCTAAGAGAATTCTTATAAGTACTAACCATGATTACAAAAACTCGTCACAATAAAACTTTGGTATTTCACTGAACACTTTTAAAACAATAAACTGAGCTGCATACGAGAGTGAGAGAGAGAGATGATAGCGATCTTAACCCTGGATAGGTACGGTGGGTCGTTTGCGACCCCGAGCGTCAAAAAAAAACAGGTTTTTCTCACGTGACTCACCCCTGTGACTGAACTTGTGGGTGATCGACCTGCAGGAGGTGTCTCCCCTACACGCTCTAGTAGTGTCCAGATGTGCATTGCTGTAGCTGTACTCCTTCCCCGATTTCTGAGACGCGTCGGGGTCGTTCGCGTCCGAGTTTACCCTTCTGAGGTAGTTTGCATAATTATCAAAGTTATTACGTATTATGAAATTGTCGTAGAATGGTGCAACTTGTATAGGTTATCAGTTGTGGAAAGTCTTGGTGGATTGTTTGGCTACCATGTGCATGTTTTTTTTTTTTAGTTAAAATGTCGTTCATCACCACGAGGACCATTTTACCGCGAGTGCCCCTTTTTCATTTTTTTTCATTTTTTTGCCAAGTCATTTTTCCGTAAGATATTGCCAAATAGTGTCGTAAAACTTTTGCTTGTTTAGTGTTGGAAAGTGTGTCTAGATGATCTGGCTACCCATGCATGACTTTGTTTTTGTCAGATACGACGTAGTTATTGGTATATTGGGTATTTAACTGCGGTTACCAATTTCTGTTTTTTTTTCAATATTTGTAAAAATTACTACGTAGTAAGGAATTGCCGTATATTATTCATTTTTTTTTTCATGTTTATGTGTTAGAAAGTGTACCGTGATGGTTGGGCTAACACGTGCATGTCTTTTTTTTTATCTGAGATGTCGTATATTAGAATGTCGGGCATTTTACCGCGAGTGTCCCTTTTTAATTTTTTTAAATTTTTTTGCCAAGTCATTTTTCCGTAAGATATTGCGAAATAGTGTCGCAAAACTTTTGCTTTTTTAATGTTGGAAAGTGTGTCTAGATGATCTGGCTACCCATGCGTGATTTTGTTTTTGTCAGATACGACGTAGTTATTGGTATATTGGGTATTTAACTGCGGTTGCCAATTTCTGTTTTTTTTCAATATTTGTAAAAATTTACTACGTAGTAAGGAATTGCCGTATATTATTGATTTTTTTTTCATGTTTATGTGTTAGAAAGTGTGCCTTGATGGTTGGGCTAACACGTGCATGTCTTTTTTTTTTTTATCTGAGATGCCGTATATTAGAATGTTGGGCATTTTTCCGCGAGTGCCCCGTTTTATTTGTTTTGCATTTTTTTGCTTAGTCATGTTACCGTAAGGAATTGGCAAGTAGTGTCGCAAAACTTATATTTTTATAGTGTTGGAAAGTGTTTCTAGATGATCTGGCTACCCATGCCTATTTTTTTTTTAGCCAGATATGTCGTATATATAAGTATGTGTTCGATTTTCCTGTGATTGCCATTTTTTCGTTTTTTCCCATTTCTTTCAAAATTACTACGTACTAAGGAACTATCACAGAGTAATATTTCATTTATATGTTTATTTGTCGGAAAATATGCCTTGATGGTTTGCCTAGCACGTGGCTGAAATTTTTTTTTTCTGAAATGCCGTATATTAGAATGGCCATTTTTCCACGAGTGCCCCTTTTTATTTGTTTTGCATTTTTTTGCTTAGTCATGTTACCGTAAGGAATTGGCAAGTAGTGTCGCAAAACTTATATTTTTATAGTGTTGGAAAGTGTTTCTAGATGATCTGGCTACCCATGCCTATCTTTTTTTTAGCCAGATATGGCGTATATATAGGTATGTGTTCGATTTTCCGGTGATTGCCATTTTTTCGTTTTTTCCCAATTCTTTCAAAATTACTACGTACTAAGGAACTATCACAGAGTAATGATTCCTCTAGATGTTTATTTGTCGGAAAATTTTGTTTACTTTTTTTTTGATTGAATATCATCAAATTTTTTTAGCTAAAATATTGTTTTACATTTTTTTTTTCGATTTTATTTCCCTTCAAAAAAAATTTTTTGGGTCAGAATTTTAATTTTATAGTCGTAAAATAATCGACAATTATCCAGCAACCCACCATACAATTTTTATGCATATCCAATAATAATTAGATTAGTAAATAACACCTTGAAATTGACATACCCTTCCTACATTTCAAGTGGCAGATTAGGGAGTCTGAGTCAGTGTGGTTGGCGGCCATTTTGTGGACATATCCGAAGCGTAAGCTGCCCTATCTATATATATTCTTGTTCCCTATAGAATTTGTGATATTTTGGTTTATTTTTACCTGCATAAATATCATATTATATTTTAAATATATGTATTTTTTTACGAAATTTCCAAGTACTCAAAAAATTACCTTTAGATATGGCCCCTGATATAAATGTAATTTACAAAATAATGAAGATTTTTTTACATATTTCTATTTTAGGATAACATATGTTTATTCCCTAAAAAAATTAGCCACTTCCTATTTCATTTGGGTACCCAAAAAAATTCATGAAATTTGGACAAATTTTTTTGGCCAAAAAAAGTTACCCTTTTTTTCTCATTTCAGATCTTCACCTCCATGGGTCTGACTTCATCCAAAATACATCAAGATGTGTCCTAAACATTCAAGAATCAATTCCTAAAAGGATTTGTGTATATATGTATAAACTTTTTTTTTATGAATTTTTATGTCAGGTCTTTTTTTTTTTCTACTTAATTTTTTAAAATATTTATAATAAATAGTTTTTCTGCAGATGAGTAGTATTTATCTTTACAGTTGTTTTAAGCATTCATTGAAGTTTTTTTTGGCAAAAGAAAAAGGGAGGTTACTGCAAAAACTGATTTTTCAAGAATTTTTTTTGGCGTCGGGGTCGTTCGCGTCCGAGTATACCCTTAAAGGGGTGTCCGAGGACCGTACCTATCCAGGGTTAAAGCTGGAAATCTCTATCTATCTCTGCAACCCTGGGGTCGCCTTATATATGAAACATACTTACTTCCAGAAACTTTCCAAAGATCTAGGAAGCGTGGAGTGGGGGCCAGGCTAAGGCATCAGAGTTACCAAGTATTGCTCTTTCAAACGTGTACTAACGCAATGCCAGGCGGCTCTCTTTGTTCCCGAAATGAAAAAAGATTGTTATCACTAGGTTTTTCGCGAATTTTCCAAAGCATGTAGCAATTGCGTATTCTCTCACATGACGCAATTCCTCATAAAAATATAAAAGAACATTACATAAGCCCTTGTTCCTATCTTGTATGATCACATAACACTCTCAAACATATTACGTAAGACTTCGTAACAAAATTCCGTGAAATAAAGAAGTTAATTTGGAAAAATAAAGTAAATTCACATATACTGACTTGAATAAAGAATACAATAAAATTAACAACGAAAGTCTTATGTAATTTACATAATAAACTTAGATCAACATGAGAAGAACTCATATTAAGAGCTGGTTAACCTCTCTACACTGCACAAATAAAAGATAAATAAAATCATTATTAAACTACTGAATTTACTCTACACTAGAGCAGCTTCGTAAGAATATATATATATATATATATATATATATATATATATATATATATATATATATATATATATATACACACACACACACACACACACACACATATATATATATATATATATATATATATATGTATATCAACCACAATGGCATTTAATACCGAATTCTATCTTGGGAATATATATCCACTGGAATTCATTTTATGGTAAAAGCTATGAATTCCAGTGGATATATATTCTCAAGATAGAATTCAGTATTAAATGCCATTGTGGTTGAAATTTACATTGATTGAAATCACGTGTTAGTGATATATATTCATATATATATATATATATATATATATATATATATATATATATATATATATATATATATATATACTGTATATATATATATATATACACACAGTATATATATATATATATATATATATATATATATATATATATATATATATATATATATATATGTCCCTTTCTGAGTGGGGATACTTTAACGTGGCAAAATTGTTTGTTTATCGCCATGATCAGCAAAGCTGTAGCCTACTACTCAGGGCCACACATACTAGGTTGGTTTGCTGTGAGCGATCAAACGAAAATCTCTCACCATCACGAAACCGTACTGGCCAGTGTGGTGACGAAAACTGGCCAAACCCCCGACATGAATTGACACGTCTAATGATTTTATTTATATTTGGAATAATGAGTGCTTTGGGTGTGGAGGAAATGCCCCCTTAAATCTCGATGAAGTCACTGGCAGCAGGGTGACGGATGGGTTTAAGGCGATGGACAAACGGTCTCTTCGGCTTCTACTCCTAATGCCTGGAGGTTGATCTTACTAGAATTAGTATGAACTGGCGGGGGTCACTTGCCTTAGTTAGATAGGCACTGCGCATCACAAAAAACTGGCTATCCTTTGATGTATCTAACCAATGAATCCTCTATGGATTTAGTCAGTCATGGATAGAGAAGATGAAAGAATGGCCCCTAGTCCTGGGCGTAGTGGGATGCTAAGAATCTCCCGGTTTGTAAATACTAAAGAAAAATTGAAAATAGGTAATTGGAATATTAAAACCCTGAATCAGATTGGGAAGTTACAGCAAGTGGAGAGTGAATTTATGAAATATAGTTCGGATATCTTGGCCCTAAGTGAAACACGTTGTAAGGGGATTGGTAAGGAAACTTTAGACCAAGGGAATATATATATATTTACTCAGGAAGATCAGATGGAGTTGGAAGTGAAGGGTAGGAATGATGATGACACCAAGAGCAGAAAAGGCATTAATCGAGTGGAGATCTGTAAATAGTAGATTGTTACTAGCAAAGTTCGAATCAAAGCAGTGCAATATGAGTATTATGGTTTGCTATGCCCCAACAAATAATTCCCCTGAAGAAAGGAAAGATGAATACTATGAAGAATTGCAGAGGATATTAGATGAGATCCCTGAGAGAGATATGAAAATTGTGATTGGCGACTTCAATACTGAAGTTGGAAGAAATAATCAAGGGATAGAGAATGTGATGGGTGTCGAAGGTCTTGGCGAAGTTGCAAATGAAAATGGAGCACATTTCATAAGTTTCTGTTCTGCAAACAATCTTGTCATTGTAGTTACTCTGTTCCAACATAAGAACATCCACAAGTATACATGGACTTCACCATGTGGCAATTACAAAAATCAGATAGATCAAAGTGCCATTAATAAAGAGAGAAGGAGGACTCTGAGAAATGTAAGAAGCTATGGAGGTGCAGATATTGGTAGTGATCACCAGCTCCTCATTGCCACACTGAAATTAAAACTGAAAGCACCCAACAGAAAGATAGATAGAATACCTAGGTTTGGTACAACTAAGCTTCTAGAGGAAGAGCATTGAGAAACATTTGCAATTGAATTTAGGAATCGATTTACAGTCTTGGAGACTTTAAGAGACGAAGAAAGGAAAATTAATGAAGAATGGTTTGATATTAAGAACATATATCAGTCAGTTGGTAGTGAAGTCTCAGGACAAACAGTTACAAGGAGAAAGCCATGGATATCGAATGATACTTGGGATACTATAAAAATGAGACAAAGACAGAAATTGATTGTTGAAAGTTATCGAAGAAGTAATGAAAATTACAAGGTAGAGCATGCTAAATATTCCAGTACTGTATTGACAGCGAGGTCAAAAGAAAAGCCAGGAATGACTGGAGAGAGTATTATAGACAGTAAAGCAGATGAGGCCGACAAAGCTATGAATTCAGGGAGTGGCTATGGTGTGAGAATTGCTCATAGAATTATTAATGAAATCTCAACTGGGGCAAAGAAGAAGCATATACCCATCAAAAAGAGAGATGGCTCTGTTATAGCAACAGCAGATGAAGAAAGACAACGTTGGATGGAACACTTTAGTGAGGTTATAAATAGGAGATATGAAGGGAATAATTTCATTGATATACCTTGATGTGCCCATGAATGAATTCAGTGTGTTTGAAGTCGAAGCTATCCTAAAAAATCTAAAGAGATGGAAAGCCCCTGGATACGATGGAATAATTGCTGAGATGATACTGGCCGAAAATAAAGTGATTCCAAGACTACTTACAAGATTATTTTGTAGAATGTGATGTGACATGAAGAGGCAAAACCTGATGAATGGGAGTTAGGACTAGTGGTGAAAATAGCTAAAAAGGGAGACCTGACTGATTGCAATAATTACTGAGGCATAACACTTATGTCAGTTGTTATGAAAATATATAGTATGCTTATTCTGAAGAGACTGGAGCGAAAGATTGATGAAAAGCTGAGAGATGAACAAGCAGGATTTAGAAAAGGTAAAAGTTGCAATGACCTGACCTAATTTTCATTTTGAGACAAGTTGTACAGCAATGCGTAGAATTCCTCTTAAATATGTAAATTTGATTAAGTCTGTTCATGAGCATAGGAAGTGCAAAGTTAATGTTAATGAAGTCTTATCAAGAGAGTTTTCAGTGAACAGCGGAGTACTCCAAGGGAATGCGTTGTCACCTATATTGTTTATCCTTCTCATGGACTTTTTAATGTGTAAAACTGTCAGAGATGGTGGAGAAGGATTGGACTGGATTGGTGATAGGAATTTAGCAGACCTAGAGTATGCTGATGATGCTGTCCTTAGCAGAACACCACAGGATTTGCAATGCTTGCCTACCATAATGCATGAAATATCACACGAGGGGGTCTGAAGATAAATAGAAGAAAGACAGAGATGATGAGAACGGATTATGCAATGGAAGATGAAATATCATTGGAAGGAGAAAGGATTAATGAGGTAGAATCATTTAAGAATTTAGGAACAATGATCTCCAATACAGGGTCTTTAGAATTAGAGTTTAGTGAAAGATTGAAAAAGGCAAATCAGACAATGGCTAGGTTAAGTAAAATTTGGGAATCAAATCGCCTAAAATTTCATATACAAATCAGACTATATATCAGTTTAGTGAGATCGGTGATACTTTATGGACATGACTCACGGTATGACAATGAAACAATCTCAAATAGATTTAGTAGACTTGAGAATAAAGCCTTCAGAGGGATATTGGGAGTTACATGGTAGGACAGGATTAGAAATGAAACTATAAGAGAGATTACTCGAGTACCAAATGTGGATGAGATTATGATGAGGGATAGATGGAGATGGTTTGGGCATGCTCCTCGCACTCCCCAGGAGAGATTAGTTCACCAAACGTTTAACCGGGCTCCATAAGGGACTAGAAGAATTGGAAGACCCAGGCCTAAATGGCTTAGGACTATAAAGCGCGAAGTAGGAGATAATGAATGGAGAAGTATTGAATTAAAAACTCAAGGCAGAGACAACTGGCAAAATCTAATTGAGTCCCTTTGCGTCAATAGGCATAGGAGGAGATGATGATGATGATGAAGGCCTTTGTCCTGCAGTGGACTAGAAACAGCTGCATTTCTTGTTGTTTTATATATATATATATATATATATATATATATATATATATATATATATATATATATATATATATATGTGTGTGTGTGTGTGTGTGTGTGTGTATGCGTGTTTGTGATTATGTGTAAAGTAGCTCAGATCCACTCAGGTTGATAGAATTCACTGAAACACAGGCTCAACATACACCCCTTACCGGTGATAAGGAGTGTGGACGTAGACACTATTCCTTCAATGTGGATGCCGTAGCCAATTATCCAGAGTTCACACAACAAATCTTTCAGTCCGTTATCGATTTAATCTATCGTCCTCAAGTCCAACCAGCTACAAATGAGTACCAACAATTGTTGTGAACAAGGAAATGGGTGTTGGCCTTGCAACTTTATCACTAAGACTTTCTTAAGATACTAGACGACAGTGATTTTGTATATAGAGTATATATCATTCTAATTCAGTAGTTTCTCTTGGCAGAGGGGAGGCATAAGGGTAAAAACAAGACTATGGTAATTTCCATTTTCAAACAAGGTATGACTGCATCATCTTGGGCGATGACCATGTCCAGAGCACTTACTGAACATAAGCAACTTCATACACACAAACAGCTACATCAGTAGAGAATCGAACCCTTTCCACGAAATTCACAATTCACCTTATCTTAGCTGCAATTTTGTACTTCAAGGATTGTAAGACTTTTTGGCCAATACTTTTTTTTTTTACATCACTTGTGCGGTACACTACACTGTCTCTTCTCTTTCCTTGTTAAATCTCTAATATTTGCACTCTTTTTAGCAATTCATTAACATTTACAATCACTTCATATAATCAGTTTCAAGCTCCACTCTTACAGTTGCATTTAATATCCACACTTCACTTCCATTAAGGAGAGTTGGTTCTATAATAATTTACTTAATGTGTCAATACACAGTAAGACTGTTTCCTTAACTATATTCATAGCATTATTTATTCTGTGACTCACCTCTTCTCTTATCCTATACCATTTATCATATTTACTCACAGGTGCCTATATGAGTCTCCCACTATCCAAGTTCTATAAAAACATTCATTGGGCCATCTTCCTGATTTCCATTTGCCCTCGTCGACTTACTTTTTCCAACATTAACTCTACAGTTTTGCCTTGAGTAAATAATTTCCAATTCTTTTTCTAGATTTTGGAGTTTCTCATTATTACTCTTAATTAGTAATGCATCAACTTCAAAAAACCGACCTTGCCCCACTCCATTAACAACTAATTTCATTATCCTGCAATCTTGCAACCATGTGTGGTTATATTCTAACAAAACAAGTTAAATGAATAATAAAGAGCCTTATAAAAATGACAAATTCTCATATATCAAACCAGCCAAACATACCCTTATATATCAAACCAGTCTCTCTCCTCTCTAAATACTCCAACATTTACTTTACTGCCACCAAACTTCTCAAAGTTCTCCTCGTTGTATCTTTATTAATTTTACCATAAACGTATGCTAAATCCATGAATACACATAACCCCTTCTTTCATAACTGATACTAACTGCTTATTGGAAACGTTGCCGACTCAAAATACTGATAGTTTCCATTAGTGAACTCTACCTTACACTCCTTGTGAGGTAAGGATGGGTGGGGAACACAAGTCTACTAAGTTATCAGCAACCATTGCCTAGTATTCCCTGGTTCTAGTTAGTTGAGAAAATGTCATTTATTTAGTCTCTTGACATTTCATGGAAGCGTATTGACCTGGTTCCTTCTCTGCCACTCATAAGCATCACGTAATCCTTTCAATCTATTCCCACTTGGTTTTATAGTCTCATACTTTTATTCCCTTTGGATTTATTCCGTAATATGTGTTACTTTATGCTTTACTTCATACAGAGTAATTTTCTGTCTATAATTCTAACAGTCTTCCCTAATATGGTGCAATTGTTTACAGTCGTTCGTTCTTCATTTAAACGTGTCTACTGGACCTTGGCCATTCTATCACTCACGTTTTTATTACGATACTGCAACCAATATATATATATATATATATATATATATATATATATATATATATATATATATACATACATATATACATATATAAAATGTATATATATATGTATATATATGTATATATATATATATATATATATATATATATATATATATATATATATATATATATAAGACACAAAGGCAGAAACATATTTGTGTTTATAATCATATATTTTCATAAAATTTTCACTGCTATTATCATAGATATCATTAGCAAGTCTCAATTTACTGATTTTAATCTCTCTCTCTCTCTCTCTCTCTCTCTCTCTCTCTCTCTCTCTCTCTCTCTCTCTCTCTCTCTCTCGTTTGATTTCACAATAGGTTGTTGCAATTATGGCAATGGCAAACAACAAAGGAAAGCAGAAATATATGGATGACTACATTAACCTCGGTTATACTTGCATTATTTCCGCAGGAAAAAAAAAAAAAAAACAATTTGTCATGAGCGGTGAAGTGCTCTCAGGCGAATCAATGACGCAGGATAAGTTAAGACATCATTTTGAGTCGCAAAATGGAAAGTTCAGTAAAGAAAGCCCGATGTTTTTCGATAATAAGCCTATGGACCTGAAAAAAATCTCGTCTTGACAGAGATGGAAATTCCCAAAGACAAAGTAAATCTGCTTTACTGGCATCTTAAATCGTATTTCTGAGAACTGTTAAAAAAGAGAGAGAGAGAGAGAGAGAGAGAGAGAGAGAGAGAGAGAGAGAGAGAGAGAGAGAGAGAGAGAGAGAGAGAGAGAGAGAGAGAGAGAGAGAAAAAACATGTCATTGGTGAAAAATTAATTTTACCTTGTGCAAAAGACATCGTTCATGACATAATCGAAGATAAGGGAGTTAAATCCTCGGAAAATTATAACGCTTTTTAATCATACTGTTACATCTCCATTTTATCTCTTTTCATTAGAAGTTGATGAATCAACACAATATATAGGTAATCTTCCTCAGTTATTATTTTATGTGCGATATATAAACAATGGCGATTGTACGGATGAATTTCTTTAGAAACAATTAAAGCTGTCGTATATTGGAAAAATTTAGGATAATTTCTTAAAAGAAACAAGGATTGATATGGGAAAATGTCGGTGGTATGTGTACTGATGGTGCACCTTCTATGCTAGGTTGTAGATCTGGGTTTCAACAGAAGGTAAAGAATATTTCTCCGGAAGCTGTTGGAATTCATTGCATGGTACTTCGTCAAGTACTTTCTGTAAAAACATTGCCAAATATTTGAAAAATTATGCAATCATTTGTTAATGCAGTTAACTTTATAAAGTCAAATGCTTGTTTGCTAAAGTGTGTCATTAAAAATGGACTCAAAGCATGAAGCTTTGTTGCAAACTGAAGTAAGGTAGCTACCAAAAGGCAATCCCAAGCAGATATCTTGTTTTTTAGTTGAAAACTGAGGTGAGAGAATTCTTATCTCGGCAAGGAAGAACAGAACGTTCAAGTTTCTTAGGTGATATGAATAATTGGGCAAAAACTGCATACTTAGTAGAATTTTTTTCACAATTTTGAATTCCCTTAATCTTCCATTTCAGGAAGAAAATTACGGCATTCTTGATTTTGCAGAAAAACTAAATGCCATCTAAATGAAGTTGGATCTTTGGGAGTAAAGGATGAAAGAGAAATTTTTACATGTTTTCCACATTAAATGCATTTGTTGAAGCAAATGATACTGATATTCCATTCAAGAACAGTTTTCAAAGTTTACTAATCCTACTTTTTGAAGACCTTAAAAGAGGAATTTAGCCAATATTTTCCAGAAAAGCCTGAGTTATTCTATACCTTACCTCGATTAAACCATTGATGCAACAATTGAAAATGTTCCTGAAAGATATCAATAGGAATTTATTGATCTTATTAGATCTGACAGTGCCAAAGGTGATTTTGATTCCCTCTAGGAGATTCAGTTTTGGATAAAACAGTTACTTCGATATCAATATTTGGGTGAAGGGATGCTTAAAATGTTATGCCCTCTACCTCGAAATACTCGTATGTGTGAAGTGATCTTTTCATCTTTACTTTTAATAAAGTCGAAGCTGAGATCTAATCTCCATGCTGAAGATGAACAACGTTGTGCTGTATCGAAAACATCACTGCGGATTGAGATACGGGCGATGGAAAAGCAGTTCTAACTATCACATGAAGAACATGCGATGGTGCATTTCTTGGTTTTTGCTACTTAATGATAAACATTATAACTTAATCAATTATATTTTTATTTTCATTTAAAAGGAAAGAATATAGCCTTGATATTTGAGTGGGGTCGCAAAAAGTATGATGAAGCTAAAATGGGGTCAGCACTGGAAGAAGGTTGGGAACCACTGGCTTTAGGATATGTCCAACAGCTTTTTTAGTCCTGTATGCATAGGTGTTTTGCATAAAGTACTCTTGTACGGAATATTTGTACTGTGGGAAGCTGGCCGGATTCCTGAAGATGTTCTTTCATATGATCACATTCTAGGAATTCTGTTGGAATAATCTAGAAGATAGGATTTACAGAGGGAAGAAGCTGAGGTTCTTCTAGTATGCTGTGTTTTTATGATGATCTTTTGTACAAGCTCACTGTCATTTGGGCAGATGGTCTGATATTTAGATATACTCTTTTAGATAACCATTTTCTAGCAATTCTGTACTGCTTCTGAAAGAGTCAACTAATAGCATCTCCTGGAAGTTGAAGTAAGTTGGAAGTTGGAAACAGGAAAAAGCTTATTTGATCACAAAAAGTTGCAACTTCTGGTGTGACAAAAAAAGAAAAAAAGAAAAAAAAACTCGAAAGTTTAATGCTTGGATAATTCAAATAGGTTTAATCTTCTCTTTCCTTGTTCTTACTAGCTCTTCTATCTACTTTGTAAAAATAATTAATCTAGTTCACTCCTTAAATTGCCAATTTCTCCGACTCAGGAATACACACATACACTCATATATACATACATACATACATATATATATATATATATATATATATATATATATATATATATATATATATATATATATATATATATATATATTATAATGTTTTGGATCCCGGGTCTAAGCACCCAAAATGCATTATACGATTATGAGTCCCAAAGTCTGGGTATTAACAAAATATACTATACCATGGGTCATGACTGGGAGCCAATCATACAATATGATATATACTACGACTGGCAAGCTAATTAACTTCTCGAATTCCAAATTACCTTGTTTGCATTTGCATTAAAACTGGTGTACTTTAAAACATTAATACCCGAAATCTGAGACCGTCAAATAACTCCCAGACAGTAACGAACACTGAATATCCAAAGGTCTCTTAAGCACACTCAAAACCAAACTGGGTAATTACCCTCAACTATTGATAACACTTATTTAACTCTCACTGTGGTTCTTAACAGGAATCGAGAGGAACCTGGTCCTACATAGTGATGATTGAAATAATACACTTGTTACAATGATAAATATATTCTATTTAAAATTACAACATTTTGAAAAGAATTTACTTAAAATTAGTCACTGGAAAAAAAATGTCTCAACAAAACTTAGAATAAGACAAAATGTTACGATCTGAAATTATGTAACTTGACTTGCAGTATTATATCTGAATAAACCTTAAACCTCAGAAAAGAAAAAATACAATGAAAATAATACAAATGCTTGAAATAATTCTGTAATAATACAATATTCAAGTTTAACTCTAAATGAATAATAATTAACTAGATCACATTATACCCCTATCCTGGCTACAGGGCCGTTTATAAAAACAATATACAATGCCAACACTCACCCTGATACAATGAATTAAAAAAATCACCTTATAGTCTTGTGTGAAACACGATTTGCTTGGTGCACAGAATCATTTAGGAGAGGACATACTAACGTAATGAACACTTCAAAAATACGCTGGTTTTCGTGTGGGAAAAGGAGAGAGAGGGGAAGGCTGCGGTTCTAACTCAATCTCTATGTCCGGCTGTCTCTGACCCAACCGTGGGTCCTTATATTCCAAATTTTTCGAATTCTAATAGGTTCCAACCTGTTTGCGAAGCGTGGGGGGGGGGGGTTGCGTCCAAGTTTGCAACTGGATAAAGATGTCAGGATGCAAAATCAACGGTTTTAGGCAACTCTCAGACTCACCTCAACGCACCCGTGAGATGACTTCCTCTGTTAGCTCAGGCCACCCATTGTCCCCGAAATAAAGAAATGATAACATCCTCTCAACGAGAATTCTGGAAACTTCGAAACATGTGGTTAAAGAACATTCCAAAGCATATGTTCTAAAATTCTCTCTCTAACAGGACGCAATACATCATAAAATATGAAATAACATTACATAGGCCCTTGTTCCTATCTCACACGAATCCTACAAAACTTTCAAATAGACTACGTAAAACTTCTTAGCAAACATACGTAAAATAAAAAGTTAATTCTTTAAAAATAATATGAAAATTGCATACTTTAACTTTAATAAAGAATATAATGAAATTCACGACGAAAGTCTTACGTAATTTACATAAAATACTTATATCTACATGAGAGGGGCTCATTTTATGGGCTGGGTATCATCTCTTCATGCACAAATGAAATCAATATTGGAAATATAAATAATCTATCAATAAGCTAAGATATTTACTCTACACCAGACCAGCTTCGTAAGAATATACTTATATATATATACATATATATATATATATATATATATATATATATATATATATATATATATATATATATATATATATATATATATATATATATATAATGAACAGACAATGACTTAGTGGTGTCCAAAAATCAAAGATAGCATATTTCCGGACAAATTATCCTCCGGATAGTTTTCAGAATAACAGGGAAACTGGACTTAAGCTTCTTCATTTATTATTTAGTATCGGCACATGTTTTGAATCACTTCATGACCATTCATCAGGACTACATAGGCTGAGTGCTGGAATCACACTTAAATATATAGGTATTGGTGGTAAAAATTTTGATACGAAATATTTGGAAACTCAGAAATCAATTAAGAAAAATTGACAAATTAATCTACTTTGAACAAGAAGATCCAACGTCAATCCCGCTGCAAAATGGAATCTTAAGCTTCGACAAAGAAGGGGAGGGCTTGTGATATCGGTCATGAAATCCTGTGAAGCCTTGCGGAAAAACATTTATGTATTTTTTTTTAAAAGACTGATCTTGAAGTTTTATTTCTATATTTCAAAGAATGTAGAGTTGTCATTTATCAATTTTTGTTAATTAATTTCAATTTCCAAATACTTTGTATAAAAGGAATATTTCAAATGAGTGACTCTATAGTCTCGATAAACGAATTTGAATTTTTACTAGAGTTATTTATTGATTGGTTGGTTTATCTAGTTATACAGTATTGTTGCAACGCCATTGGTCATCAATGACGACTTTATGATGATAATCTTAATGGTTTTTGCATAAACAGTAAGAATTATATCCAGAATGATGGATTAAAGTTTTTTTTTTCTCCATTTCCTAGTGTTCTTTTATATCTTTTTTACCGAATAAAGTTATGAAATGATAATTTCAACAACAGACATAAACGGTACAAACATTAATATACGAGAAATACCCAAAAAATTTTAAACCATCTTCCTGATAATTATATCTAAAATGATAATGCAAATGCTATTACTTAAAATCTACCCTTACCCTCTTTTTGTCTCCGCAAGAGGCAGTGACATGATAGTTGTTTATTCACTCTATTAAAGGTTAGAGGTTGCGGCACTTTCAATCTAAAATTACCGTGCTTTATTAAGTCTTCCATCCGTCATTTTAAATCGTTCCAATCGGCCAAGGCAAACAGAGAAGAATCCCAATTATAATACCACTAGACAGACGTCATAAGACATTAAAAGCTTAGAAGATGTACATCGCATAAAAAGATGCTGACAGGGAAGAAGATATACTACTCCCATAAATTTTTGTTGAAGTTCTTTAGAAACAGGTACAATAGATTTGAAAAATAGTAAGGATATTGCCTAAAACGTGAACGAACATACCAGCGGCCTGACAACAAAGCCTCACAACAAAAATCACAAAGATGCAAATAAGAGTATGGGAATAGCTTCTAAGGGAGAGTTATAAACCCTACATTTAAGTAACTCAACTGAAATAAAGAGAAAATTAAGGAGTTCATCTTAAAGAAAAAATCAGGTTTTTAAGAACAACAGCTTATAACGTCCATAATCTCCATCGATAAGTAGACTTAGCATGGAAGTTTTGGACATAATAATAATTCTACTGACAATTGTGGCAAAATATGTACAGTTACACAACAGAAGGTTTAAACAAGATTCTATATATAACCTATCAATGTTAAATTCATGAGATTATAGATGTACGAAACGAGTTTACGGCCTTTTCTAACACCCATCTCTAACCATAATTCAAGAATCTGTTCTCTTTTTTAAAACTTATTTATAATTGATCTAGAATATTCAAAGCAGGGACTAAACTTAGAGAATTATTATGAATTAAAAACATAACATGGTGTGAAGCAGCGTTTCCCTAATTTGGGCCGGACACAAATCAGGTTCCTTAAGATATAAAAAGCATGTCACCGTGTACTTATATATATGTGTTTATTATTTAGGTTATTACTATATTTAAAATCATAGTAAGTAATGTTTGTATGTATATAGGGATTTCAGAGTTAAGCCGAGTTAAAGACCCAACTGTTATTACCAACGAAGTCTTGTTACCGTGAAGATTGGTTGTGATATTTTGTTTTGGACAGTTGTTTAGTTACTGTTTCTCTCTCTTCAGAGGTGAAATGGGGATCAGCAGAAATAACTCGGGAGTGCATTCGTGGTGCTGTTGTGCGGAAGAGGTCGAGATCCCTGCCACCTAGGATTTCGTCAGTGTCTTCGTCAGTGTTGGTTGTTTACCGTCACCGAAGTATTGGTGCTTGGTGTTTAATGGTAAATGTTACGGTAATCGTAAAATGTGCACTGGTCGCTATGATCGAGAGAGAGAGCGTGTTTATTGGCCTGTCGAAGACACGAAAGCATGTTTGAGGGTTGTGGCCTTATGCACAAGGGATAAGTGACCGACCGCAAGGCAGTATTCGCGAGTGTACTCTTCATCTTTTCACTGTATTTGGTTATTGTTAAATAAGATACCTATTGCTTATATATATAATGTAAAATCAGATAGCGATCATTTATATTTGTTACGTACATTATTATTGATGAAATTTGTTTGACATTTATTATACCCACGTGAC
Organism: Palaemon carinicauda; assembly: GCF_036898095.1. Lineage (NCBI taxonomy): Eukaryota > Metazoa > Arthropoda > Malacostraca > Decapoda > Palaemonidae > Palaemon > Palaemon carinicauda. The sequence goes on along the minus strand of NC_090726.1, from coordinate 110,439,002 downwards.
TATTCCATGTTATTCACTTTTCTTATCAATTAAATGTTATGTATTCTTTTTGCTAATGTTATAATTAAAACTTTAAAAAAACTCTTATACTTGTTTATCACCACTTCGTCTACATCATTTAAAAGACTAAAAGTACTTCAAGTGCTATTGCATAGTACTTGTGACAAAGCAATAATAATAATTATTATTATTATTATTATTATTATTATTATTATTAGCCAAGATACAACCCTAATTGTAAAAGAAAAATGGTACAATGTTTTTTAGAGCCTCACCGGCTTGATCATGAAGTATACGAAATTAGGAATTTAGGCAAGAAGTTCAAGTGTCCTGAAATTGTAATGGACGATGCATTATGTACTGCATAAAGACATTATTTGATAACTATGGAGAAATGTATAGAATAAAAACCTACTTTTATTACTATATATAAAAAACTTCAATATTCATGTAGCTTTTATGAGGAATAACCAAATGAAAACAGCTCTCATAAAGAATTCGCATGACAGCAACAAAAGAGGTGTATATCATAACCACTGTAATTCATGTGGGAAAAAATCTTATTAGCCAAACTGTGAAATCTCTTGTAAAGAAGTATAAGATATGCTCAAGATGAAAATGTACTATGTGCCCATGTTAGAGATCAATATCCCACTTTTACTTGGTCATGTAAAAAAAATAGTTTGTCTAATAACTTGCTAGAAAGAAATATCATGAAGTTGAGCTTCATGAAAACATGTTTTAGTAATAATTTACATTTTGGAATGAGATTTACAAACTCGATTTCTTCTTCTTTTCCCCCATTATCCGTACATTAAGGCGTTGGTTGCCTGATGCGCTCTTTCCAATGCCTTGTATAAAAGACATCCTCTTCCACCAAACATCTTTCCTTATTATCCGTCATCTTATCTCGCCATCTAATTTTCTGCCTCCCTCTCGATTTACTCCGTTTAACTAACAGATTCCTCCCAGGAGTTAATAGGTTCCCCTCAAGGCCCCCCCCCCCCCCCACCTCCTCCCCACCATCCATCCTCAACACGTGACCACACTATCTCAGTCGTGACACTCTTGTCAAATCTGTAATCTTTACTACTCCTGCTATTCTTCTTATTTCATAATTTTCCAATCTTTCAAGCAGTGATATTCCTATAATGCACCTCAGCTTTCTCGTCTATGTCCCAAGCCTTGCTCTCCTCATTTCGTCTAAAAACCCACGTTTCCGAGCCATACATTAACACCAGTCTTATTACTGTGCTAAAGATCTTGACTTTTTGCTTGATTGGCATTTTCTTATCGCATACTACTCCTGCTACCTCCCTCCACTTCTCCCGGGCTACTTTCATCCTACTTTCAACTTAAACATCACATCCTCCTTCTTGACCCTGACTTATAGTAGATCCCAAGTATCTAAATCATTCCACTTGCTTTATAACCGATCCTCTACTTTCATGCATGGCTATCCTGTCCCTACTTCCCTTACTGATCAACATAGCTTCAGTCTTATCCACATTTGCTCTCAAGCCACGTTTCTCCAAAGTCTTTTACCACTCTACAACACTTCTCTGTAAGTCTTACTAATTTTCAGCGGTAATCACCAAATCATATACATATATTCCCACAACCCTTCATTTCTGATCTCTTTAATTTACACATCCATGACCACAACAAATAAAAACAAACTTAATTAATGCTGACCCTCGGTGTAATCCAACACAAACTTCAAAGGTTTCTGTTTCCCCAACAGCTGTTATTTCTTTTTTCTTTGTTCTTTATTACACCATCTCTACCATTCTAAGTAGCTTCTCCGGGACGTTCCTTTTCCTAAAGCACCAAAAAATTACTTCTCTTGGTATTCGATCATAAACCTTCTCTAGATGTACAAAAGCCCAGAAGAGTTCTTGTTTTCCATTTAGCCTCTTTTCCTGTGTCTCCCTTACTAAACATATTTACAAACACGTATTTATTTCCAAAGAGATCTGCAAGCTTCATAACTTATAATTTCTTGATTGATTGATTGATATGAGGTTTTCTGTCATCCTGGCATCTAAGGTCATTAATGCCGAATATATAATTTCTTGAAGCATGTGCAATTAGTGACACCTGTTTTCTATTTTAATTTCATAGGTTTGATATTAATATTTTATCTATCACATATGTTTGTGTATTTTTAGACGCATATAAGAATATGCTTTACTGTAATTTATACATAAATTTCTATGTATGTTTATTGGTTGGTAATATGTACGCATTTGTGAATATGTATACATGTATGTGCATGTGGCCATATGCAATGGATATGGTATCTATGAGTATATATATATATATATATATATATATATATATATATATATATATATATATATATATATTTATATGTATATGTATACTCAGGCACACTATTCTATCTTATTATTTTTTTTTCTTCCTCTTGTTTATTGAAATGGTGTGTTGGGCAGGCTTAATAGAAGGGCCATGGATGCCTGGTGGTTTATCAAGAGGTTGTCTTTTCCTTTTTCTGACTTTTTCTTCTCAAAACCATCCTTACTGTCCTCCCTTTAGTTGAAATGGCTATCCTGGAGGGTATTTAGCCTTGCATGGTGTATCGGCTCCTCCATGTTGACCAGTTTTTCCGACTTTTTAATATAGTCTATGGGTATCATCAATCATTTTATTTATAATTCTGTACATATTGTTTTTGTTATAATTCTTGTTAATCTAGTTTTTAAGTATGATGTCTCTTTTTTTATTTCTATTAATTCTTATGCTGTCTGGAGACATTGAGCGAAATCCGGGACCAGTACGTCCTAGATTTCGTCAATGTCGTCTTCTGTATTGCAATATTCGTGGTCTTCATGCAAATATCCAAGACCTTACAGTTGCATCCAGACAGTATGATATTCTTCTGTGCTCAGAAACTTTGGTTTCTAATATGAGGCACTCTTCTGAGCTCCTTATAACTGGTTTTAAGAAGCCAATAATGTTGAAACGTGATGCCATCCCTAGGGCCAGGGGAATGGTGGTGTATATTAGGACCGAGTACCCTGCTTCTCATAAGTCCTGCTATCTATGTGGATGTCATGAGATTCAGGTAATAAAAGTTTGTAGCAGGCATAACAATTTTTATTTGTGTTCGATCTACCGGAATCCAGACATGGATGATTCTATCTTCGATTGTCTTCTTACCATTATGGCTACAAGATGATGATAGAAAGGCTTCTTTTGTCTTTGTTGGTAATTTTAATGCTCACCATAGGGAGTGGTTAAGTTCTATCTCTCCTACCGATCGCCATGGCTTAAGAGCTTTAGACTTTGCCTCTGAATCAGGCTATGAGCAAATCATAAATTAAGCTACTCACAGGTCTGGTAATTGCTTGGACCTTATATACACTGACTCCCCTGGCTATATAACTAGTAAGGTTTGTTCTCCAGTCGGCACATCTGATCATGCCTTGATTTCATTATTAGTGAAGACTGAGCAGCCGGTCCCTGATATATCATATTCTTGTAAAATTTATATGAAATCCCAAGCAGACTGGAATGGGATTCTGCATGATCTTTTGTACTTGAATTGGTCACAATTATATAATAGTGTAGATCCTGTTGTCCCTTTGAATGAGAATCTAGTCAACATAATTAATAGGCGTATCCCTTCTCGTGTGCTAAGGTACCGAGTGAAGGACAAACCGTGGTTCAATGATGATTGCAGACATGCTTATTTGGAGAAGCAGGAGGCCTATCACCTTTGGAAGGGTAACAGATCAGATTTGACCTGGAACAACCATACTCAGCTTCGAGCTTTTGCTCAGAGAGTTTATGCCTCAACTGATAAGGAGTACAATTTAACCATAAAAGAAACACTTCCTGGTACAACTCAGGAACATAAATGGTGGTCTACCCTTAAATCTGCACTCATTGGTGTAGATGCAACAGTTCCTCCTTTACTTAAACCAGATGGCTTAGTCACTCACTGTCCAAAGGAAAAGGCAACCCTTTAGGCTGATGTTTTTGACAGTAAACAGAGTAATGAAAAACTTGAATTTCCTCATTCCTGTTTTCCTGAGGCTAAACTAACTAGTTTAGCTTTTCGATCTCGTGAGATTAAAGCTCTGTTGGTGGACCTTGATGCTTATAGAGGTGTAGACCCAAATGGTATTTTTCCTTTATTTTTTATAAAGACAGCAGATTTCTTAGCTCCAAAGTTATCTTATTTTGTGCAAGTTAGCAAGAAGAGGAGCTTTTAGCACTTGTTGGAGAATTGGTAATGTTACTCCTCTATGTAAATGTGTTTGTGGTAGCTCAAGTCCCACTGATTACCGCCCAATTTCCATAACTCCCGTAGTATCTAAAGTTTTTGAACGTCTTCTGGCAAAACGTCTTAATAGGTTTGCTGAAGATAATCATCTACTCCCTAGTTTGCAATTTGGTTTTCGTAAAGGCCTTGGAGCATGTGATGCCCTTCTTACAATCTCCAATGCTGTACAGAAATCCCTTGATTGTGGTCGGGAAGTTCGTATGATTGGCCTTGATTTTAGTGCTGCCTTTGACCGTGTTAATCATGAGGCCCTTGTTTTCAAACTGAAACAGTTGGGAGTGGGTGGGTCGTTTCTTAGCATTATTATTGATTTTTTAAGTAATAGATCTCAAAGAGTTGTTGTTGATGGGCACCATAGTGATTATAGGAATGTGATATCCGGTGTTCCACAGGGTAGTGTTCTTGGCCCATTACTTTTCATACTATATACACATGACATGTGGGCTTAGAAAACAAGCTTGTTGCATATGCAGATGATGCTACTCTCTTTGCATCAATTCCATCCCCTGAATGTAGATCTGGGGTTGGTGAATCCCTTAATAGAGATTTAGCTAGAATTAGTGCATGGTTGCAAATTATGGGGTATGAAGTTGAATCCTAACAAAACTCAAAGTATAATTGTAAGTAGGTCAAGGACGGTGGCTTCTCAACATCCGGATCTCAGTATTGATAGTGTTTCTTTAACCCTGGATAGGTACGGTGGGTCGTTCGCGACCCCGAGCGTAAAAAAAAAACAGGTTTTTCTCACGTGACTCACCCCCGTGACTGAATTTGTGGGTGATCGACCTGCAGGAGGTGTCTACCCTACACGCTCTAGTAGTGTCCAGATGTGCATTGCTGTAGCTGTACTCCTTCCCCGATTTCTGAGACGCGTTGGGGTCGAGCGCGACCGAGTTTACCCTTCTAAGGTAGTTTGCATAATTATCAAAGTTATTACGTATTATGAAATTGTCGTAGAATGGTGCAACTTGTATAGGTTATCAGTTGTGGAAAGTCTTGGTGGATTGTTTGGCTACCATGTGCATAATTTTTTTTGTAGTTAAAATGTCGTTCATCACCACGAGGACCATTTTACCGCGAGTGCCCCTTTTTCATTTTTTTTCATTTTTTTGCCAAGTCATTTTTCCGTGAGATATTGCCAAATAGTGTCGTAAAACTTTTGCTTGTTTAGTGTTGTAAAGTGTGTCTAGATGACCTGGCTACCCATGCATGACTTTGTTTTTGTCAGATACGACGTAGTTATTGGTATATTGGGTATTTAACTGCGGTTACCAATTTCTGTTTTTTTTTCAATATTTGTAAAAATTACTACGTAGTAAGGAATTGCCGTATATTATTCATTTTTTTTTTCATGTTTATGTGTTAGAAAGTGTGCCTTGATGGTTGGGCTAACACGTGCATGTCTTTTTTTTTATCTGAGATGCCGTATATTAGAATGTCGGGCATTTTACCGCGAGTACCCCTTTTTTATTTTTTTTCATTTTTTTGCCAAGTCATTTTTCCGTAAGATATTGCGAAATAGTGTCGTAAAACTTTTGCTTTTTTAGTGTTGGAAAGTGTGTCTAGATGATCTGGCTACCCATGCGTGATTTTGTTTTTGTCAGATACGACGTAGTTATTGGTATATTGGGTATTTAACTGCGGTTGCCAATTTCTGTTTTTTTTCAATATTTGTAAAAATTTACTACGTAGTAAGGAATTGCCGTATATTATTCATTTTTTTTCATGTTTATGTGTTAGAAAGTGTGCCTTGATAGTTGGGCTAACACGTGCATGTCTTTTTTTTTATCTGAGATGCCGTATATTAGAATGTTGGGCATTTTTCCGCGAGTGCCCCTTTTTATTTGTTTTGCATTTTTTTGCTTAGTCATGTTACCGTAAGGAATTGGCAAGTAGTGTCGCAAAACTTATATTTTTATAGTGTTGGAAAGTGTTTTTAGATGATCTGGCTACCCATGCCTATTTTTTTTTTTAGCCAGATATGGCGTATATATAAGTATGTGTTCGATTTTCCTGTGATTGCCATTTTTTCGTTTTTTCCCAATTCTTTCAAAATTACTACGTACTAAGGAACTATCACAGAGTAATGATTCAATTATATGTTTATTTGTCGGAAAATGTGCCTTGATGGTTTGCCTAGCACGTGGCTGAAATTTTTTTTTTCTGAAATGCCGTATATTAGAATGGCCATTTTTCCACGAGTGCCCCTTTTTATTTGTTTTGCATTGTTTTGCTTAGTCATGTTACCGTAAGGAATTGGCAAGTAGTGTCGCAAAACTTATAATTTTATAGTGTTGGAAAGTGTTTCTAGATGATCTGGCTACCCATGCCTATCTTTTTTTTTTTAGCCAGATATGGCGTATATATAGGTATGTGTTCGATTTTCCTGTGATTGCCATTTTTTCGTTTTTTCCCATTTCTTTCAAAATTACTACGTACTAAGGAACTATCACAGAGTAATGATTCATTTAGATGTTTATTTGTCGGAAAATGTGCCTTGATGGTTTGCCTAGCACGTGGCTGAATTTTTTTTTTCTGAAATGCCGTATATTAGAATGTTAGCCATTTTTCCGCGAGTGCCCCTTTTTATTTGTTTTGCATTTTTTCGCTTAGTCATGTTACGTAAGGAATTGGCAAGTAGTGTCGCAAAACTTATATTTTTATAGTGTTGGAAAGTGTTTCTAGATGATCTGGCTACCCATGCCTATCTTTTTTTTTAGCCAGATATGGCGTATATATAGGTATGTGTTCGATTTTCCGGTGATTGCCATTTTTTCGTTTTTTCCCAATTCTTTCAAAATTACTACGTACTAAGGAACTATCACAGAGTAATGATTCCTCTAGATGTTTATTTGTCGGAAAATTTTGTTTACTTTTTTTTTGATTGAATATCATCAAATTTTTTTAGCTAAAATATTATATTGTTTTACATTTTTTTTCGA
>NC_090726.1:110259248-110424248 GCF_036898095.1 Palaemon carinicauda | reverse complement strand
TAATAATACTAAATTTTCATGGTTAAAGAATGACAGAGAAAGGCAGTGTCGGAACCAGACTTTCCTAGTGTTCGGACTACAAGAGATTTACAGCTTTCTAAACAAAGAGGAATATATTTTTGGTTTCCCATTTATTTACCGAAAGCATGCATTGGTAAAAGACACTCGTCCAGATCCCAGGCATTTCTCATCATTATAGGTACGAAGAAGTTATTCGGTATTGCATCTTTGTTGTCTTAATACTTTGATACGGTGAGTACCAAGCATTTATAGGGTAGTTATGTTTATGGTAACTGTATTCAATCTCTATAGCTTTTATGTTGCCTCTTTAAAATTAATCCTTCCTCCATTGTCATAATTTCATATTTTAAATGAAATCTTTGTTATATATTTGGCTGAAAGTATTTTTCTTGTTCTTGTTTCAGTTATCACTGTTACTCTTTCATGATATGCATTTTGTGCATTCCGTATGATGTACGGATTGGTAAGGACTGTATTTAAATCTATATAGTGATTATTTCATTGGCTAGAAATGTGACACAGTTTCATATATTTTATTACATCGATAATTAAAGGCTAAAACACATCTTCCATGATATGTATATTATCCAGACTTAACTTGGGTTTCCGTAGTCTAGCTTTTTTTCCATCCATGTCTAATTGGTTACATTAGTCCCAGTTTTACTAACAACAGGTAGTTATATTAATGTTTACTTCATATTTTTTTTCTAATAGAATACTTTGAATTTTCTATATTATTATTATCATTGAATAGCGGTATATTCTTCAATGAAATAAAATCCATACATGGTGTTTAGTTTAAAATTTATATTTTGAATGTCATAATGTCAATGTTTTCTTTCCTAACATCCCTAGTCACATGCAGGCAAGGAAGAAAAACTGATATCGAGCCAGGAAGATGTCCTCAACTTTGGAAATTTCAAATTATATTTACTTTTACATTCTTATTGCATAAATTTCAGGCTACCCTGATCACTTCAAGTTATCATTGCGTAGTGTTTTGTTGAATTAATAACTTTCGAATAATAATTTAAGTTTTTTTTTTTTAATAAAATAATGTTGTTTGTATGAATTGTATAATTTATTGTTCCAGGCATTAGGCTGCGTACTTCATAATTATTTTTCAGCTTTTGTTTTTACTAGAAGAAGTAAGACTTAGCATCTGTTGCTCCTCCTGCTGATGCTGCTGATGCTCCACTCCTCCTCCTTTTGGATTTTCTAATTTTAGATATTTTGTTCTGTTTTCTATCAAGCTTTGGGGAATATTCTTCATATAGAGCACAACTTACTAGAAGAAGTCAGACTCATTTCTTCTGCATTTGACCACCTAACAAAGAAACAATACAAGTAAATCTTTATCAAGGAATAAAGCATGCTAGACCAAGTCAGACTTCCCTCTGCTGAGTCCATTTGTAGAATATCCCTTAGGTATCAAGAATATATTGGGAACAGTCGCCATGTTGTTGTTTCCCTGCTACCATATACTTCTCCTATTCGCCCCACTTCTTATTATTCTTCTTGATTTGTTTTTAGTTTTCATATCTTTGGAGTATTTAGTTTTCATATATTTTTTTGATTTATTAGATTTTATGTATATTCAATTTTCTAGTTCATATATTTTTTTAGATTTTAAGGTTTATCTTTTTATTTCTATTTTTTTTCTTTTTTATTTTTTGTATTTCTGGGGGATTGTCTTATCTTTCTTAATTTTTTAATTTTCTATCCAGCTTTTGGGGAATCTCCTTCAGAGAGCACAGCATACTACAAGAAGTCAGACTTTTTTCTTCTACATTTTTCCACCTGTTGTCGTTACTTACAATAACGACATGGGAAATCAATTGTTATTGAATATCTATGTTCATATTGTATATGGAAAATGTTCTTTTATATTACATTGCGTTAAGTGGAAATGTGCAGGTTTCTGTACAAATGAAGGTTTTGTTTATATTTAATTGTAATAAGCATTGTTACCAAGGAATATTGTCTTGTGAATAGTTGTATAAGTGGTTAACAATGCGATATAGGTTGTTTGAATAGTTTCGTTCGGTTTGCGTTGAATAGTTGGTTTCGTTCGTTTGTTGTTTTCTTTTGTCGTGGGCGAACGAAGCGAAAGTTATGACTTTGGGAGAGAGAACGAACGAATTATGTTTACGACGAAGGCAACAGAGTTAACGGCGGACAGTTGCGGCCTGTCACTTGTCAACGCTTGTAGTGTGTTCTTCAGTGGACTTAATCAGGATGAAGAGAATTTCATTTGATTAACAAAGCCGTTCCTTCCCAGCATTTAATGAAGTGGATGAATTAATCAACCAAAGTTTGGATGAGTATCATATAATATTTAGTTACTTTGGATGGGATAATTCGCTAGGGATATGCATATCTGTGTGTGGGATTCCGTGACTGGGTAAAATCAAATATTTATATGTGGTATCGTGGTTCACCCGTGCCTAGCAATCCGAACTCGGTAAGAACTTCATATGAAACCAAATAAGTAATAATTGGGGCAAAAGCTCAATAGAATATAGTATGACCATTTATCGGTGCTACTATAGCGTGAGGTCTACCGCCATATGTCGCCTACCCAGGCAGAGGGTGAGGTCTACCCCGCGACAAGCTTGGACCTTCCGCAACCTAAATGCCATGGGGTACCAGCATTCTACAGTGAATCACCAGCAATATTATGGGGATCCAGCGACAGGAGCACACACACAGGCAATTGAGCGATCGTGGTTGGACGCTAAAACGATGATTCTGAAGAGATTAATGCGAGGTGTTGGTCGTCAGCGGTTCCAGTCTCATCTTTATTTTTGCTGGAAGGTGATGAGAAAAAATTCCAATGATCTATTTGTCTTTCTTAGAAGATGTACGAAGTGTGTACCGCTAGGATATATGTATGGAAATATATGATAACATGTTTATTTTTACCTTTATTCCTTTTTTAATGTAATTAGAAATCCAATTATCTATTTAAGTCATTTCTAAGATATGTTTAAATGAAGTGTTTATTGCTTAAACAAATGTATGAAATGTGTTTTATCTATGAGGGACGAATAATTTAGCAGTAGACCGATAACATGTTTATTTTTACCTTTATTCTTTTTTTTAATGTAATTAGAAATCCAATTATCTATTAAAGTCATTTCTAAGATATGTTTAAATTAAGTGTTTATTGTTTTGTATCGCTAGAATAAATATGGAAATATATGATAACATGTTTATTTTTACCTTTATTATTTTTTTTTTCATTGTAATTAAAATTCCAATTATCATTTTAAGACATTTCTAAAATATGTTTAATTGCTTAAACAAATGTATGAAATGTGTCTTATCTATGAGGGACGAATAATTCAGCGGTAGACCTCACGCTACAGTGCTAACGGGAGGTAGACCTCACGCTATAGTGTGGTAGACCTCACGCTATAGTAGCACCCATTTATCTTTGTAACACAACGCAATGAATTCCCAATGTAGAGAAAGGGTCTTGAGTTCTCTTACAGAATCTGGTAATTAGTAATTTTGTGAATGACTGAAGTCATTATATGTTGTTGCTTGTTTGACCCTAATAAGTAATGATATTTGGTGCCGTGACCAGGATTTGTGAGACTTTTCGATAGTTTCTAAAGTTTTAAAGCCGGTCATATAATAATATTTTGGTTTAGTCACATGTACGATTAATACCGTTGGTGATTATATCGGACATTTACGCAGGGTTTTCTTGCTAATAACTATGTTGTGTTGATGTCTTGCTGGATAATGCCTACCCTCCCTAACCTTGTTGAATCCTTTTGTTTTTGTGCGTTTCTTTAAATTGGTATACGGTATCCTGCCTTCATAACCAGACATGGTTAACCCTTTATCTTTGTGTGGTGCCGCAAGAAACAGTAAATAGTTTTTTTTTTCGCGCTATTTGTAGGTTAGAGGCATTTCAGGCTTGATTAAAACGGTTTCTAATATGAAGTTTGATTAAATTAGTAAGGCCTTGTCCTGCTTGCCTTAAGTCTTAAATTTGGTTTTGTTATTTTCCTTTACTTTGAATTAATGTAAATGTTCTCTAGTTAGAATATCTCTCATTTAACAATTTAATAATGAAACGTAAAGTAGCTGTTGTGGGACATTCTCATGTCACCCACACGGAGAATTGTTTTTTTTTGTGGTAGATCGCCATTATTTGAACCCTTAGAATATAGGACATTTGGTAGACCAGGGGCTGTTACAACCAACCTTATGACACCTGGCTTGATAACCGAACTTACTACCTATGGGCCTAGTATCACTATCTTGTTCATAGGTAGCAATGACTTAGATGTACCAGGAGATAACCCTAACCTGGTGAATAGTGTTCACAAAAATATTCTAGGATTGGTAGAGAGTCTACATACAATCAATAATTCAGAAGTTTTTGTTATGTTAATAGAAATACGTAAAACACCATCTAGAACCTCTGCCGAAAACTATCAAAAGAGGAAAAACTGTTTAAACAGGAAGTTAAAGCGAGATACAAGAATTAGGGTGATCCCTACCTTATTATCAGAGGGTGATGTAGCCAGAGATGGAATTCATTTCAATCATAAAAGCTACAAGGCGTTGGCTCAACGTATTTGCATTGAGTCAAACAAATATGTGAAAAGTAAAGGGTGGTAGAAGGTGGGTAGGATCGTGGTCCTTCCCCTTCAGATTTAGGGCTGGGTAAGTATGGGACAGGGCCTGCACATTCCACTACGCACGTATAAAATTTCTCCTTTTCATTGTTTAATTTGCGTGAAAATTATTGGGTGATGAGTCACCTTTGTGAAAATTTGCTAATTCAAAACTTTTGAGCCCAGTTATTATAGTTGGATGCATATTTATTATTTATTGAAAGTTTGAATATATTGTATTTGTATTGTTTGAGTTTGGTCTTGTCACAATGGAGTCGTTGAAGCGTAGACGTGGCGGTTATAAATCCGTTATCACACGTTTTATTGGGAAGATGACCGAAGTGATCGATTCAACAGATATTGATGCTATAACTTCCCTTAGGGATTCTATTTTAGATAATTTGAACAAAGTTCTTGCTTTGGATGAACAAATTTTGGATTTAGTTAAAGAAGAAGAAATGTCTGATGAAATGATAAATCAAGCTGAATATGCAAGAGAAGTCCGTACACATATCGGCAAACTCAATAGCTCGATTACTAACAATTTGAAGTTACTAAATCCTCTAACGCAACCACCGCCACTACCCACAGCCAGTATTAGATTACCCAAACTGGATCTTCCGTATTACTCTGGAGATATATTAGAATGGAATTCCTTCTGGGAACTATACGAGGTGTCAGTACACCAGCGGAAAGACTTGGAACCAATTCAGAAGTTTTCATATTTACGAAGTGCACTCACAGGAGAAGCTTCGAAATTAATCTCGGGATTTAAATTTGAGGCCGCCAATTATTCACAAGCTGTAGCTCTTCTCCTATCCACTTATGGAAAGAGAGATGAAATTAAGCATGTTCTGGTGAGAAGATTGCTAGAAATGCAGTCTCCTGCTGCCAATTCAGAATCATTGCAAACTTTCAGAGCTAATTTTGAATGCTCAATAAGATCGCTGGAAAGTGAAAGGCTGGAATTAAATGAACTTTGTTATTTTGCTCTATACCAAATTGCCTCAAAGCGTGAGTGAGACTGTGAAGCGTAGGTGTGGAGACGATTGGTTGGTATTAGACACCTTTAGGAAATACCTAGAAGAGGAGATTCGCAATCTAAGAACTTTTGTTTCAACTGATGTAAATAAAACTGAAACTCTGTCGTCAATATCTACATTTACGGTAAATCAATCCCAAGCTGTTAGACCGAAAACCAAGGGAAATGTGAATAAGTCCAGTCATCAGCAATCCACAAGATGTGCTCTTTGTGATAAAGAACATTGGTGGACTCAGTGCAAAACTTACGCAACCAGAGATGAAAGGTTGAATCGTATGAGAGCTTTGCAGTTATGTTTTGTGTGTGCTTCTAAGAAACATTTTAGTGTGGATTGTGACAAATCAAGTTGCAATAATGGTTGTAATTTGAGACATCATCGCATCTTATGTGATAGGGACCAAACAACAAAGCAAAGCAAGAATAAACAAAGTGGTGTACAAGTGGGAACACTATCAGTAAATGAGCAGGATAAACCAAATAAATCAGGTAAGCAATCCATATTACCAACAGCAACAATTCCTCTGAAAGGGAAGAAAGGTCGAATGGTACGACTTAGAGGGCTGTTGGATACTTGTGCCGAGAGGACATTTATTAAAAGATCGGCTCTAGAGAGACTGCAATATAGGTCCAAAGAAGTTGAAAAGATTGCCGTGAGAGGTTATCTAGCTAGTAAACCTGTTCATGAATATGAGTTGATAAGTGTCGCCATACCGCATAAAGGCAAGTTGATAATAATGGACTGCATAGTGGTGGATGAGCTGCCAGAATATGCGAAGAAATTCGACATTAAGAGAAGCTTAAAGTCGTTATGTAAAACTAAGATCAGCTTGGCTGATAAAGATTTTGAATTGCCTGTTGAGAATCAATCAACTATTGAATTGTTGGTAGGGGTTGATAATGTTTATAATATTTTGCATCCAGGGTTCAAAAGGGTTAGAAATTTAATATTGTTGCCGACCATATTTGGTTATGTAGTGTCAGGCACATGTAGTGCTCCCCCCACTAGGGAAACTCTGGTGACAATTTTGAAGCTAGCTGTACAAACTGAAGGAAATGAAGCTACTCATAATAAAAATCCCAAGACTGATCTGGACGCATTGTGGAGTTTGGATAGACTGGGAATAGATTGCAGTGAGTTGCGAGAACAAGACCAGAGGGTCTTAAAGGACTTTGAGAGCACTATAACCTATTCTGAAATTGATAAACAGTGGGAATAGATTGCAGTGAGTTGCGAGAACAAGACCAGAGGGTCTTAAAGGACTTTGAGAGCACTATAACCTATTCTGAAATTGATAAACAGTATGTTGTGGCGTTGCCGTGGAGAACCAATAGATTCAGATTGAAGACAAATTTTGGTTTAGCCATGAGTAGACTTCGACAGCAGAGCATCAAGTTTCAGAAGGATGTGGATTACTTGGATCATTATCAGAAAATCTTGCAAGAGCAAGAAGATAGAGGATTCATTGAAAGGGTAATCTATAATAAATCTGATGTGGATTGTCATTACTTGGCACATCATGGAGTGCTTAAAGACAGTGCCACTACTCCAATAAGAATAGTGTTTGATTGCTCATCAAAACAAGGTAAAAATGGATTAAGCCTGAATGATTGCCTATGGACTGGACCACACGTAACTGCTGATCTACTCAGAGTCCTGCTGCAATTTAGAGCTAACACCTTTGCTTGCATTAGTGATATTGAGAAGGCATTTTTAATGGTACAGTTACGTGAAGAAGATCGCAATTATACGCGTTTTTTTATGGTTGGAAAATCCAACAGATCCCAATAGTAAATTAATAGTATACAGATTTAGAGTAGTATTATTTGGAGCTACATGCTCACCTTTTCTTCTAAATGCAACCATCAAGCATCACTTGTCCACTGTGGTCTCGTGGTTACCCCGGTCCAAGACAGTGGATGTAGTGGAAAGACTGAAGAAAGGTTTGTACGTAGATAATTTGCAATTTACGGCTAATGGTGAATCTGAGTTGATGGATTTATATTTTAATGGCAACAAAATATTTGCTCAGGCTCACTTATATTTGAAGGAGTGGGTTAGCAATAGCGAGTCTATACAAACTATTGCTGCTGCTAATCAAATTGAAGCCAAACAAAACCAAATTCATAAAGTATTGGGATTGAATTGGGATATAATTAAAGACGTTTTAACTATCAATCCAACTCATATTAATAGATCGAGTCAAACAAAGAGATTCTCAGTACCGTTGCCCAAATATACGATCCATTGGGATTGCTTCTCCCTGTTACTATGAAAGCAAGGATATTTTTTGCAGAAATTGTGGAAGGAACATCTGGATTGGGACGAACAACTCGCCAACCCACTACAAGAGGAATGGAGTGAAATACGCAAGGACTTGGAGAAGTGTTTTGAAATATCCTTTCCTAGGAGTGCTAGCCTAGAAACTGGTGATACCTTGCACATATTCTGCGATGCTAGCGAAACTTCATATGGTTGTGTTGCCTATAGAGCAAATGGTGAAAGCTCTAATATAATTTTAGCAAAGGGCCGAGTGGTGCCCATTAAGGAATTGACAATTCCGAAATTGCAACTAATGGCATTGTTGCTAGGAGCAAGAATGACAAAATTTATTATTGACTCCTTTGATGAGAAGGAATTTAAACAATTATATGTCTGGTCAGAGAGTAAAGTCGCCCTTAGCTGGATTGTGTCCAGTAATGTTCTGCCTGTGTTTGTGAGAAACAGAGTAATTGAGATTAACTCTTTGATTCCGGGGTCAGTCCTGTCTTACGTACCGTCGTCAGAAAACCCCAGTGATTGGTTGACACGGGGAAAGAGTGCTAAGGTGTTAGCAAAGGACTCCTTTTGGTGGGAGGGACCCCCTTGGTTAAAAAATCACACTCTGCCAATTGATAGGTCATGGGTTGGGTGTACACATATACAAGGTGAACAGGACATTGTGGTCAATGTTGTAGGGGACATAGATGCAACACGCCTGCTTGATTGGGAAAGATTCAGCAGATCTGACAAGGTCTTTAAGACCATAGCTTGGATAATGCGATTTGTAAAGAATTGCAGACTAGCAACCAATGACAGGAAAACTGGTAGTTTGACTCTGGAAGAGTTACAAGAAGGAAAGGTCAAAAAAATTGTTCTCGTGCAGAGAGAGTACTTTCCAGAAGAATATAAAGCCCTGAAAAGGGAGGAAACAAACCCAAAATTGTCATTAATTCGCCAGTTGAATTTGTTTTTGGATAATAATGTAATGAGATGTAGAGGCAGGTTGGAACATGCAACACTACCTGAAGAAGTCAAATTTCCTACTTTACTGCCAAAAGGTTGTGTTCTGAGTAAGTTGTTAATAAGACGACATCATGTGATGCAAGCGCACATAGGGGTGAACGCTACTGTAGCTAGTGTAAGACAGGAGTTCTGGATACCACAGCTGCGACAACTGGTCAAGAGCGTGTTACATCATTGCGTGATCTGTAAGAAAGTTCAAGGAAAACCATATAAAACTAATATAATGCCCTCATTGCCGGAATTCCGGGTACAACGGAAACAACCTTTTAGCGTTACTGGGGTGGATTACACCGGGGCGTTATGGATAAAGGAAGGGAAGTAAAATCCGGAGAAGGTGTATGTCATACTATTCACATGCCCGATCACTAGGGGTATACATCTGGAAGTAGTCAGAAATCAGTCCGCTGACTCATTCCTCATGGCCTTCCGGAAGTTTAGCAGCCGTAAAGGCTTTCCTTCACTAATGTTGAGTGACAACGCCACTACCTTTGTAGCAGCATCTGAATATCTGAGAACAATGGCAAAGAGCCCCCATTTTCAAAACCATCTGGAGAAAATAGAGTGTAAGTGGAAATTCATACCAGCAAGAGCACCTTGGTTTGGTGCAATCTGGGAGAGATTGATCGGACTATTGAAAACCTGTATGAAGAAGGTAATTGGTCGAGCTCTTCTCAGTTATGATGAATTATCCTGCATTTTGGTGGAATTGGAATCCATCATAAATGACAGGCCACTAAGCTACACCTCGGGGGACCTTGATCATAAGGAGATTCTAACTCCCAATCACCTGATCTTGGGTAGGAAATTAAGATCCTTTCCCAAGGAAACTATTAATTGGGATGAGGTATCTGAAGACCCATTGTATAGTAAAACTGAAAATGTAGAAAGGAGATTCCTTTACATATCCAAATTGTGTGATCAGTTATGGAAAAGATGGGAACATGAATATTTGATTTCGTTAAGAGAGACTCATCGAATTGGAGTCCAACATAATTCTTGGCCCAAAATAGGAGATGTCGTCCTCGTACATGATGAAGGGCTAAGAAACAAATGGAGGTTGGGTCAGGTGATTCAGGTGCATGTGGGGTCTGACAATGTAGTTAGGGTAGCTACCCTCAAAACCTCCCATGGCCAGATCATGCGTCCCATTGTGAAGTTGTACCCGTTAGAGTTATGGCAAGAAGTTAAGACTCCTGATCCTGCCAAAATTCCTGAAGTGAGTACCCGACCATCCAGGAAGGCTGCTCGGGTGGCTGCAGAAACTAGAAAAGATTTGATTCAAAAGGGACTGTTGTAAATACTTGTATATTATAACTTTTGTGGCGGGGAATATGTCGTTACTTACAATAACGACATGGGAAATCAATTGTTATTGAATATCTATGTTCATATTGTATATGGAAAATGTTCTTTTATATTACATTGCGTTAAGTGGAAATGTGCAGGTTTCTGTACAAATGAAGGTTTTGTTTATATTTAATTGTGATAAGCATTGTTACCAAGGAATATTGTCTTGTGAATAGTTGTATAAGTGGTTAACAATGCGATGTAGGTTGTTTGAATAGTTTCGTTCGGTTTGCGTTGAATAGTTGGTTTCGTTCGTTTGTTGTTTTCTTTTGTCGTGGGCGAACGAAGCGAAAGTTATGACTTTGGGAGAGAGAACGAACGCATTATGTTTACGACGAAGGCAACAGAGTTAACGGCGGACAGTTGCTGCCTGTCACTTGTCAACGCTTGTAGTGTGTTCTTCAGTGGACTTAATCAGGATGAAGAGAATTCCATTTGATTAACAAAGCCGTTCCTTCCCAGCATTTAATGAAGTGGATGAATTAATCAACCAAAGTTTGGATGAGTATCATATAATATTTAGTTACCTTGGATGGGATAATTCGCTAGGGATATGCATATCTGTGCGTGGGATTCCGTGACTGGGTAAAATCAAATATTTATATGTGGTATCGTGGTTCACCCGTGCCTAGCAATCCGAACTCGGTAAGAACTTCATATGAAACCAAGTAAGTAATAATTGGGGCAAAAGCTCAATAGAATATAGTATGACCATTTATCTTTGTAACACAACGCAATGAATTCCTAATGTAGAGAAAGGGTCTTGAGTTCTCTTAAAGAATCTGGTAATTAGTAATTTTGTGAATGACTGAAGTCATTATATGTTGTTGCTTGTTTGACCCTAATAAGTAACGATACCTGTCAAAGAAACAATCTTTGTCTCCTTAAATTAGCCTCGTACTCTTGATAGTCCGTAAACCAACCCTGTTTCTTCTGACTTCTCACATTCCAGTATTTCTCGTATTCAAGAAAATGCTGCGACCTGTGCATCTCTGATTAGAATTTCTCTCAGTACCATATATTCTTCCACACACAGTGGAATTGGCCTTTTTGAACTTCCACTGGAAATCTGTTCTTCCTCCATTTTCCTTTGTCTGTTTTTAATTTTAAGTTACAAAATATTCGGATACTCTGAAATTGATTATCAAATATTCACAGATGAAAGCTTTAAGGTTCTTTGAAATACAAAAAAAAAAAAAAAGAATAAATAAGATTAATTTTGAAATACATGAACGATTCTTTCACAAGGCTTTACAGAATTTCATAACCGATGTCACAATCCGAGCTCTCTTCGACATAGCTTCTGATTTCCTTCATATATTGAATATCATCATCATCATCATCACCATCTGTTCCTACGCCTATCGACGCAAAGGGTCTCGGTTAGATTTCGTCAGTCGTCTCTATCTTGAGCTTTAATTCAATACTTCTCCATTCATCATCTACTTCACGCTTCACAGTCCTCAGCCCCGTAGGCCTGGGTCTTCCAACTCTTCTAGTGCCTTGTGGAGTTCAATTAAAAGTTTGGTGAACTTATCTCTCTTGGGGAGTTTGAATAGCATGCCCAAACCATCTCCATCTACCCCTCACCATGATCACATCCACATATGTCACTCGAGTTATCACTCTTATAGTTTCATTTCTAATCCTGCCCTGTCATTAAACTCCCAATATTCTTCTGAGAGCTTTGTTCTCAAATCTATAAAATCCGTTGGATATTGTTTCATTTTCAAACCACCGATCAGTAAGACCAATCTCACTAAACCGACATATAGGCGATTTGATTTCCTAATTTTACATAACCTAGCCATTTTCTGATTTTCTTTTTTCAATCTTCCATTAATCTCCAATTCTAAAGACCTTGTATTAGAGATCTTAGTTACTAGATATTAAGATGATTCCACCTCATTAGTTTTTTCTCCTTCCAATGATATATCATCTTCCATTGAATATTCCGTTCTCACCATCTCTGTCTTTTTTCTATCTATCTTGAGCCCAACCTCAAGTGACATTTCATGCATTCTGGTAAGCAAGCTTTACAAGTCCTGTGGCGTTTTGCTAATAAGGACAGCGCCATCAGCATACTCTAGGTCCGCTAACTTCCTGTTACCAATCCAGTCCAATCCTTCTCCACTATCGCCAACTGTTTTATGCATTACAAAATTCATGAGGAGAATAAACAACATAAGTGACAACACATTTCCTTGAAGTACTCCATTGTTCAATGGAATTTCACTTGATAGGACTCTTTTAACGTTATCTATGCACTTGCTATGCTCATGAACAGACTCAATCAAATCTACATATTTTATAGGAACTCCATAATAACGCAGGGCTCTCCACAAAATTGGTGTTGCAAACCATCAAATGTTTTTCCATAGTCCACAAATGCCATATATATTGTGTGCGTGTGCAGTGATTTCGACGTGTTTCCTGTGGGAATCTTCTTGTTTTCGCAGTTTCCTCAGATTTTCCAGTGTGAGCCATCGGTCTCTGTTTTAGAGAGAGAGAGAGAGAGAGAGAGAGAGAGAGAGAGAGAGAGAGAGAGAATGGGGGGTATTTATTTATAAACAGTAAAATGTTAGGAAAAAGTGAACTAAAGTGCAAGCGAGTCGTTAGGTTGTTAAACTTGGTATTTTCAAAAGAAGTTTGACCATTAAACTTTGGGTTTTCAAGAAAAAAGTTAGACTGTTAAACTTTGGGTTTTCAAGAAAAAAGTTACTGTTAAACTTTGGGTTGTCAGGAAATATTTTAACTGTCAAACTAGGAGCTTTCGAAAAAGAAGTTTGACTTTTTTTGAAAAAGAAGTTTGCTTGTTAACTTGGGGTTTTTGAAAAAGAAGTTTGATTGTTAAACTTGGGGTTTTCAATGGAATTTCACTTGATAGGACTCTTTTAACGTTATCTATGCACTTGCTATGCTCATGAACAGACTCAATCAAATCTACATATTTTATAGGAACTCCATAATAACGCAGGGCTCTCCACAAAATTGGTGTTGCAAACCATCAAATGTTTTTCCATAGTCCACAAATGCCATATATATTGTGTGCGTGTGCAGTGATTTCGACGTGTTTCCTGTGGGAATCTTCTTGTTTTCGCAGTTTCCTCAGATTTTCCAGTGTGAGCCATCGGTCTCTGTTTTAGAGAGAGAGAGAGAGAGAGAGAGAGAGAGAGAGAGAGAGAGAGAGAGAGAGAGAGAGAGAGAGAGAGAGAGAATGGGGGGTATTTATTTATAAACAGTAAAATGTTAGGAAAAAGTGAACTAAAGTGCAAGCGAGTCGTTAGGTTGTTAAACTTGGTATTTTCAAAAGAAGTTTGACCATTAAACTTTGGGTTTTCAAGAAAAAAGTTAGACTGTTAAACTTTGGGTTTTCAAGAAAAAAGTTACTGTTAAACTTTGGGTTGTCAGGAAATATTTTAACTGTCAAACTAGGAGCTTTCGAAAAAAAAGTTTGACTTTTTTTGAAAAAGAAGTTGGCTTGTTAACTTGGGGTTTTTGAAAAAAAAAGTTTGATTGTTAAACTTGGGGTTTTCGATAATACGTTTGACTGTTAAGCTTGGGTTTTCGATAAAAAATTTTAACAGTTAGACTTGGGGTTTTCAAAAGAGTTTGACTGTTAAACATTAGGTTTTCAAGAATAAAGTTTGACTGTTAAACTTTAGGTTTTCAAAAACGAAGTTTGACTGTTAAACTTAGGTTTCGATAAGTTTGACTGTTAAACTTGAGGTTTTCAAAAAAGAAGTTTGACTGTTAAACTTGGGTTTTCGATAAAGTTTGACTGTTAAACTTGGGTTTTCGATAAAGAAGTTTGAGTGTTAAACTTGGAGTTTTAAAAAAAAAAAGTTTGACTGTTAAACTAAAGGTTTTCGAGGAAGAAGTTTAATTGTTAAACTAAGGGTTTTCGAAAGAGAAGCTTGACTGTTAAACTTGGGGATTTAGAAAAAGAAGTTTGAGTGTTAAACTTGGGGTTTTCGAAAAAAAAGTTTGACTGTTAAACTTAGGGTGTTCGAAAAAGAAGTTTGACTGTTAAAATTGCATTTTTAGAAGAAGTTTGACTGTTAATCTTAGGGTTTTCAAGCAAAAGTTTGCCTGTTAAACTTGTGGTTTTCGATAAAAATGTTTGACGGTTAAACTTCGAATTTCGAAGATGATTGACTGTTAAATTTTGGGGTTTCAAGAAAATAAGTTTGACTGTTAAACTTTAGGTTTTTGAAAAAGAAGTTTGACTGTTAAACTTGTTGTTTTCGAAAAAAAGTTTGACTGTTAAACATGGGGTTTTCTAAAAAAAAAGTTTGACTGTTAAACATGGGGTTTTCTAAAAAAAAAAAAGTTTGACTGTTAAACATGGGGTTTTCTAAAAAAAAAGTTTGACTGTTAAACTTTGGGTTTTCAAAAAAAAAAAAAAAAACGTTTGACTGTTAAACTTGAGGTTTTTGAAAAAGAAGTTTGACTGTTAAACTTGAGGTTTTCGAAAGAGAAGTTTGACTGTTAAACTTGGGGTTTTCGAAAAAGAAGTTTGACTGTTAAACTTGAAGTTTTCGAAAGAGAAGTTTGACTGTTAAACTTGGAGTTTCCGATAAAGAAGTTTGACTGTTAAACTTGAGGTTTTCGAAAGAGAAGTTTGACTGTTAAACTAGGGGTTTTCGAAAAAGAAGTTTGACTGTTAAACTTGCAGTTTTCGAAAAAGATTCTTTTAAATTTTGGAATTTCGAGAAAAAGAGTTTGACTGTTAAACTTAAGGGTTTTGCAAAAAGTTTGTTTGTTAAACTAGGGGTTTTGAAAAAAAAAAACTTTGACTGCTAAACTTGGGGTTTTCGGGAAAAGGAGTTTGACTGTTAAATTTAGGGTTTTCGAAAAAGACTTTTGACAGTTAAACTTGGGGTTTTCGTAAAATTAGTTTGAGTTTTCAAAAAGTAATTTGCCTGTTAAACTTGGGGTTTCCGAAAAAAAAAGTTTGACTGTTAAACTTAGGACTTTCAAAAAAAAATGTTTACAGTTAAACTTTGGGTTTTCGATAAAAAAAAGTTTGGCTGTCAAACTGGGGATTTTCGAAAACGAAGTTTGACTGTTAAACTTGTTGTTTTCGAAAAAGAAAAGTTGACTGTTAAACTTGGGATTTTCAAAAAGAAGTGACTGTTAAACTTGTGGTTTTCGAAAAAGAAGTTTGGGTTTTCAAGTAAATAGTTTGATTGTTAAACTTAGGGTTTTTGAAAAAGTTTGTGATGTAGGCCAAACATTATATTTTTGGGGACACGGTCAAGAGGGAACCCACGCAGAAGAGGCAGCAGCAGAAGAGCCAACTAGACGATTGCAACCCCATGTAGCAGGAATACAACCAACCAGTCTAATTCAAGTTTTATGTCAAGAAAGAAGCCAACATCAAAATATTCCGCTTTTTTTTATGTTAGGACAAATAAGGTAGGATTAAAATTTGTTACCAGAGGCAGAGGCGCCTCTGGTAAGTCAGAGTTAGTATTGCATGAAAAAGTGTAGAACTACTAAAGTTTGTTTCATAAAACAAAAAGTAAAATAAACTGCATAGGAACTAAGTTAGAATTAACTTTCTTTCGGAAGTTGTAAGTTAATTTTGTAAATTTCATTTGCCTAACTGTATCAGGTAAGAATTCAGAATGCCTCTGAATATTGAAAATTCCGAGAAATTCAGCATTGTTGCTGAACCCCATTCTGTTGCAACACGATGGCAACAATGGTGTGAGGAATTTAAGATATATTCAGAAGCATTGGGTCGTATGAAAGAAGCACAGCAGAATGCGTTATTACTCTACACACCTGGTAAATAGGTTCGTGAAGTTTTTAAGACACTACAACCTGCCAATGACATTAGTGAAGCTACGATTAAGGCTCTTACCATATATATTTTGCCCCTCAGGTTAATGAATTTTTGAAAGGTATCAATTTACAGCACAGGCATATCAGAAAAAAAACATGAAAGCTTAGATGCATTTGTGACTAGACCTAAGAATTTAGCTGTTTCATGTGAATTTCTAGAGTTGGAAAATGTTATCATAGATCAAGTTATTACCTATTGCACATCGCAAGCTAAGAAAAAAATTACTGCAAGATAAAGACTTAATACTAGAGTAGGTATTGATTATAGGCAAAGCTTTAGAAATACCAAATAGGCAAAGTAATATAACAGGTAATTCTACAAGTAATAGAATGGAACATTATAAATTAGCAAGATAGGCTCAAAATATCAGAATCAGACCTATACACAGAAACAATAAGAAAAACCCAAATGCTATAGGCGTGGTAAAACTATTCATCTTACATACAAAGCCAGGAAATGCCCTGCTACGGGACAGACATGCCAGAATTGTAGAAGGATGGGCCATTTTGCAAATGTTTGTAGATTCCCTAAACAGTATACGAAGAAAATAAATGCAGCAGTTAATACTATAGGCCAAGAGAATAATGAGGAAAATGTTCATGATAATCAGGATAGGTCAGAAACTGATTTTGCATTTCGCATAAATTCTGTCAACAAAGATGCAAAGAAACACATTGGTAGAACTGGTCATAAATGGTAAACCAATTATATTGCAAGTTGACACAGCAGCTGATGTATCAATTATGTCTGAGAAAACAGCTAAAAGAATTCCTAATTTGTTATTAGAAAGTACAAATAGAGTTTTGAAAGGTTATAATGGTTTTGATATTCAGGTAATGGGGGTTTTGAACGTAGAAGTACAGTATAAAGATCAGAAATTAGATAGAATGCCATTCACCGCAGTTAAAGTTAAAAGACAAACATTACTATGTTTGAATTAGTTACAGTATCTGAAATTAAATTGGCCTAGTATTTTGAAAGTTACATGTACACAAGATAAACACAAGAATGGAGTGTCTATGGATAATATTCTATCAGAGTTTCAAGACGTATTTGAAGATAAAGTTGGTACAGTAAAGAACGCAAAAGCAATTTTAGTTTTGAAATAAGATAATACTCCTAGATTAATTGCTCCAAGACCCGTACCATATGTATTGAAAAGTGCAGTTGAAATACAAATCAAAAGTGAAGGTTCATGGGAAAAAGTTGCATACTCAGATTGGGCTACACCATTATTGGTCAGGTTAGGTTATGTGAAGATTACAAGGTAACGTTGAATCCACAGCTTCAGGTAGCTCAATATCCATTACCAAATCCGAAAGACGTGTTAGCAAATATGTCAGCATGTACTGTATTGTTATTATCATCAATACTAGCTAAGTTACAACCATAGTTGGAAAAGCAAGATGCTATAAGCCCAAGGGCTCTAACAGGGAAAAATAGTCAAGTGAGGAAAGGAAATAAGGAAATAGATAAACGATATAAGGAGTAGTGAAAAATCAAAATCAAATATTTTAAAAGCATTAACAACATTAAAACAGATATTTGATATATAAACTATAAAAGGACTTATGTAAGCCTGTTCAACATAAAAACATTTGCTGCAACTTTGAACTTTTGAAGTTCTACTGATTCAACTACTCGATTAGGAAGATCATTCCACAACTTGGTCAGAGCTGGAATAAAACTTTTAGAGTACTGTGAAGTATTGAGCCTCCTGATGAAGAAGGCCTGACTATTAGAATTAAGTGCATACATAGTATTCTGAACAGGATGGAACTGTCGAGGAAGATCTGAATGTAAAGGATGGTCAGAATTATAAAAAATCTTATGCAACATGCATAATGAACTAACTGAACGACGGTGCCAGAGATTAATATCTAGACCAGAGATAAGAAATTTAAAAGACTGTAAGTTCCTGTCCAACAAATTAAGATGAGAATCAGCAGCTGAAGACCAGGTAGGAGAACATTACTCGAAACAAGGTAAAATGAAAGAATTAAAACACTTCTTCAGAATAGATTTATCACCAAAAATATTTTAAGACTTTCTCAATAAGCCAATTTTTTGTGCAATTGAAGAAAACACAGACCTAATGTGTTTCTCAAAAGTAAATTTGCTGTCAAGAATCACACCTAAACTTTTAAAAAAATCATACAAAGTTAAAAAAACATTATCAAGGCTGGGATCAGGATGTTGAGGAGCCACCGTCTTTGACCTACTTACAATCATACTTTGAGTTTGTTAGGATTCAACTTCATACCCCATAATTGGCACCATGCCCTAATTTTAGATAGATCTCTAGTAAGGGATTCAGCAACCCCAGATCTACATTCAGGGGATGGAATTGATGCAAAGAGAGTAGCATCATCTGCATATACAACAAGCTTGTTTTCTAGGCCAAACCACATGTCATGTGTATAAAGTATGAAAAGTAATGGGTCAAGCACACTACCCCGAGGAACACCAGATATCACATTCCTATACTCACTATGGTACCCATCAACAACAACTCTTTGCGACCTATTACTTAAAAATTCAAAAAGGATGCTAAGAAAAGACCCACTCACTCCCAACTGTTTGAGTTTGAAAACAAATGCTTCATGATTAACACGCTTAAAGGCAGCACTAAAATCAAGCCAATCATACAAACTTCCTGACCACAATCAAGGGATTTCTGTACAGCATTGGAGTTTGTAAGAAGGGCATCGCAGGCTTCAAGGTCTTTACGAACTAGGGAACAGATGATTACTTTCAGCAAACCTATAAAGACATTTTGCCAAAAGACGTTCAAAAACTTTGGATAATATGGGAGTTATGGAAATTGGGCGGTATTTAGTTGGACTTGAGCTACCAAAAACACATTTACAAAGTTGAATAACATTACCAATTCTCCAACAAGTACTATAAGCTCCTCACATTGCTAACTCGCGCAAAATAACAGATAACTTTGGAGCTAAGAATTCTGCAGTCTTTGTAAAAAACAAAGGAAAGATACCATTTGGGTCTACACCTCCATAAGCAACAAGGTCCATCAAGAGAACTTTAATTTCACGAGATCTAAAAGCTAAACTAGTTAGTTTACCCTCAGGAAAACAGGAATAAAGTAGTAAGAGTTTCTCATTACTCTGCTTGCTGTCAAACACATCTGCCAAAAGGGTTGCCTTTTCCTTTGGACAGTGAGTGACAGAGCCATCTGGTTTAAGTAAAGGAGGAACGGTTGCATCTAAACCAAAGAGTTCAGATTTAAGGGTAATCCATCACTTATACTCCTAGGTTGTACCAGAAAGGGTTTCTTTTATGGTTAAATTGTATTCTTTTTTTTCAATTAAAGCATAAACAGTGAGCAAAAGCTCTTAGCTGAGCATAGTTATTCCAGGTCAAATCTGATCTGTTCCCTTTCCAAATATGATAGGACCCCTGCTTCTCCAAATAAGCACGTCTTCAATCATCATTGAACCATGGTTTGTCCTTCACTCGATACCTTAGTACACGAGAAGGGATACGCATATCAATTATGTTGACTAGATTTTCACTCAAAGGGAATACAGGATCAACACTACAATACAATTGTGACCAATTCAAGCCCAAAAGATCATGCAAAATCCCATTCCAGTCTGCTTGAGATTTTATATAAATCTTACACTAGTAATGAAATCAAGGCATGATCTAATGTCCTAACTGGAGAATCAACCTTACTTGTAATAACGCCAGGGGAGGCGGTCTATACGAGGTCCAAGCAGTTACCAGACCTGTGCGCAGCTTCACTTATGACTTGCTCACAGCCTGATTCAGAGGCAAAGTCTAAAGCTCTTAAGCCATGGCCATCAGTAGGAGAAACAGAATTTAGCCACTCCCTATGGTGAGCATTGAAATCACCAACAAAGACAAAAGAGGTCTTTCTATCATCTTCTTGTATCTTAGCCATAATAGTAAGAAGACAATCGAAGATAGAATCATCTATATCCGATTCCGGTAGATTGAACACGAATAGAAGTTGTTATGCCTGCCACAAACTTTTATTACCTGAATCTCATGACATCCACATTCATAGCAGGACTTATGAGAACATTATTGGTTTGTTAAAACCAGTTATAAGGAGCTCTGATGAGTACCTCATATTAGAAACCAAAGTTTCTGAACATAAAAGAATATCATACCGTCTGGACGTAACTGTAACGTCTTGAATATTTACATGAAGACCACGAATATTACAATACAGTAGACGACATTGACGAAATCTAGAATGTACTGGTCCCGAATTTTACTCAATGTCTCCAGAGAGCATAAGCATTAATGGTAATAAAAAGGAAAAATCATATTTAAAAATCAAATTAACGTGAATGATAACAAAAACAATATGTACAAGAAATATAGATAGAATGATAGATCAAACCCATAGACTATAGAAAAAAAGTCGGAAAAACTGGTTAACATGGAGGAGCCGATACACCATGCAAGGCTAAATACCCTCCAGGATAGCCACTTCAACTGAAGGGAGGACAGTAAGGATGGTTTTGAAAAGTAAAAGAATCAGATAAGGAAAAGACAACCTCTTGATAAACCACCAGAAATCCATGGCCTTTCTATTAAGCCTGCCCAACACACCATTTCAATAAAACAAGAGGAAGAAAAAAAGATAAGATAGAATATTGTGCCCGAGTGTACCCTCAAGCAAGAGAACTCTAACCCAAGACAGTGGAAGACCATGGTACAGAGGCTATGGCACTACCCAAGACTAGAAAACAATGGTTTGATTCTGGAGTGTCCCTCTACTAGAAGAGCTGCTTACTATAGCTATAAAGAGTCTCTTCTACCCTTACCAAGAGGAAAGTAGCCACTGAAGAAGTGTTTGTAATTTCAGTGTTGTCAGGTGTATGAGGAAAGACGAGAATGCGTAAAGAATAGGCCAGAATATTCGGTGTATGTGTAGGCAAAGAAAAACTAGCGAGAGGGATCTAATGTATTACTGTCTGGCCAGTCAAAGGATCCAACAACTCTCTAGCGGTAGTATGTCAACAGGTGGCTGGTGCCCAGGCCAACCCAGTACCTACTATTGTCTAAGGATAACCATGTACAGTAAATACATCCTAAGGTTTGTATAGGCCAAAGAGATTGCCTTATGCAGTAGCAAGTAGTCCAGCTATATGGCAACTAACTATGGATAAGATTTTTTTTCAGGAATGCAAGGAATATTCATTTTCATAGGTAATATTTTATTCTCTGGTAAATATAAAATAAAACATAGAGAAAGATTACGTGCAGTTCTGAAGAAGTTGAAGGAACATAATATTAGAGTAAATAAGATCAAATGTATTTTAGAAGTTGACTCAGTGGAATACTTAGATTTTGTAATTGATGGCAAAGGTATTCACAAGACGAAGGAGAAAAATAAAGCAGTGCAATCAACAAAGGTATCAGAAAATGTTAAGGAATTACAATCATTTTTAGGTTTAGTAACGTTTTATGGAAATTTCATACAGAATTTTTCTATAATTACTCATCCATTGTATAACTTGTTGAATAAGGGTGTAGAGTGGAATCGGAAAAAAAGATTGTCAGGAATCTTTCGGAAGGATCAAGCAGGAAATAATATCACCTACATTTTTAGTACATTATCAAATGGATTTACCAGTTACTACATCAAACATAGGTTTAGGTGCAGTATTGTCTCATGTAATGCCACATGAAAAAGAAAAATCAATTGCATTCGCTTCTAGAGTATTGAAAAAGGTAGAAAGGAATTGCTTTCAAATAGAAAAAGGTTTAGCATTATTGTATGGAGTTAAGAAATTTCATTTGTATATTTATGGAAGGAAAACGTTTACACTTGTTACAGATCATAAACCTCTATTAGCAAAATTGGGTCCAAAAGCAAGTTTTCCTACGTTGGTAGCTGCAAGACTACAACGTTGGGCAATTACGTTACCCGCATATCTTCACGATATAGAATAACGTCCTACCTCAAAGATGGGTAATGCAGATGCTTTATCTAGATTTCCAGTAGACAAAGTACCAGAAGAGTATAATGACAGTATATTGCTAGTTTCAGCATAAAATATATCCATTACAGCCAAGGATATTGCACATAATACCAAGAAAACCCCAATACTTAATAAGGTTTTAGAATTTAATGACAGGTAGGGACTTGTGTGGAAATGAGGCTAATTGTAAACCTTATAAAGATATATGAAGTGAATTGAGCATAATAAAAGGTTGTATAATGAAAGGGTCAAGAGTAATTATTCTTAGTTCACGAAGGAGTAAGGTTTTGTCTGAAATACATGCTGATTACCAAGGTATGGTCAGATCAAAGTCTATTGCAAGAACCTTTGTCTGGTGGCCAGGTGTAGATAAAGATATTGAATTATTTGAAAGAAACTGTTTGAATTGTGCTACGCAACAGAACAACCCTCAATTTGCTAGAATGCACCCGTGGGAATTACCCAGGTATCCATGGCAAATAGTGCACATAAATTTTGCAGGTCCTATCTTAGATTATCTATTTTTGATAGTTGTAGATACTTACAGTAAGTGGCCAGAAGTAGTTCCAATAAAGACATCTTACACAATTGTAGAAGAATTATTGCAATTATTTTTTGCTACACATGGTATTCCACAAAGAATTGTAATTGATAATGGTCCGCAGTTTACCTCAAAGGAGTTTAAAGTTTTAAAATGTAAATGGTATTAAGCATACATTTAAGTAACGTATCATCCTTCAACGGATGGAGAGGCTGAAAGATTTGTTCAAACATTTAAGCATAACATGAAGTTTAGAAAATCAAATAAAAATAACAGATTTTTTTCGTGTGTCAAAGTTTTTATTGTCTTATAGAACAACACAGCACAGAATAACAGGTGCGACACCATCAAATTTGTTGATGGGGAGGAAAATCAGGTGTAAGTTAGATTCGTTGTATCCAAGTTTGCAAAGTAATTTTGAAGAAAAAGGGTATAAGCAATTAGAAAGGCTGCCAAAAGGAAGACCTTTTTCCCCTTTATCTGATGGCATGGTAAGATCATATAATACTCCAGAGAAGTGGAAACCAGGAGAAATTGTAAAAGAAATAGGAAATTTACATCATGATATCTAAGTTGGTGGAAATATTGTGAAACGTCATGTTGATCAATTACAGTCGTTGAACAAAAATCCTGTATATCATATGAATGTTAGAGATAGAAAATTTTCAGAAGTAGTTAAAACAAATGAATCAAATATTAACCAAGATGCTCAAACATTAGATGTAGATTCAGAATCTATTCATGTACCAGTACAGGAGGAAGTTAGAGTAATTCCCAATAGGATGAATAGAGGGAAGCCACCTGAGAGATTAGATTTGTAAAGTTTTATACAATGTCAAGTTAAATGGGAGGAGACTGTTATGTATTCTTACTGTAATATCATATACGCTGCGTGTATCAAGACTAATTTTGCACAGCATTGCATTTACAGAACATGTTTAGACATACAATACAGAATAAGTGTAGTAGCACATGTATTGAAGGATTTAATCATTTATTAATTGTCTCAAAGATAAAATGTGATTCTTCTTACATTTGCATTGCAGTAGGATCCAGTCTTTTGAGAGTGATGCTCATTTGTTATTTTGTATTTTTGTACGAGTGTTTGTTTACGTCGATATCATCACTCGAGAGGCACAAGCCACTAAGAGCTGATTAGTTATGTAAGCCTCTAAACATTAAAAATATTTTAATAACACAAGCCTATCATTGAATCCCACCCAAAGTATTCGGCAACATGAAATAGGATAAAAGAATTTATTTTCAACTAATGTTTATTATATTCATTATAAGATATCAGTGAGCTGATATCAAGAAGTGATGGCCAAACATTACACTAACATATAATTTTTTTTCTTTTTTAATAAAATAGCTTCCTTTGTGTTAGATCGTGTGAAACCCCAAGATGTGTTGGCTTCAATACACAACCAACCTTTCCAGCATTCTCATAATCTCATTTTCAAACCTCAATTTTTTTATTTCTTCTCCTGTATTTTCCATTTATTTAAATTTATCATTTTACTTTTTATTTATCTTTTGATGTTTACTTTGTATTATTTCTTACGTCTTCAACTTCATTTTTTTTTTTTTGCTCGGTTCTAACAGGCTTATCCTAAATATTCCACATATGATTCCTGTATCTGATCTTCCGTTATTTCTATGATTAAGCGTTTATCATCTGATGTTATGAAAATCAATACCTTTTAACTCTATTCTATTTGATATAGGCCACGTTCCTATCTCTTTTGCCAATATCAGTAAAAGGTAAAGGTATGCTCGCAAATATATACATGTTACTCATGTAAAATTTCATTTTCTGTCACTCTGAAAAAGAAAACTTGTAATCCATGAGCTTTTGGGTAACTTTAAGTAAAGTAAATTGAAAGTTTTTCTTTCGAACATTGCGTTTACTTTCATATATTTCTTTGTATAGAATAAAGATAATTGCAAGATAAAAGGGTGTATAGTTTTTAAAAGATGAAGCATCATATTACTAAGAGCTTACAAAAGACAAAGAGGGATTCTACTTGGATAATTATTTTTGTTTTATCTAGTTCTCCTAACAAGATGACAATAGCTAGATCTAAGAGCCAACCAGGCTTGATATAAAGAGACCATCCGTGAAAACTATAAAGGCAACAAAGTACTGGATACTAATCGGCGTGTACTTCTAATACATGGAATAGAACCATTTCAATACATTCTTACACTAAGATTCTTAATGTTGAGGTAAATAGTCGCATGGAACACCTGTATCACCACACCATAAAGATATATGTAGTAAATATCGATGAAAAACAATTATAAATTGCTGAAGGTTTTAAACCCAGATAACAACATTCGATTGAGACACTGAAAAAAAAAATGGTGTAAACTGTAAGAACCGTTACCCAGTGTCTCAAAAAGACATTTTCGTCACCAAAACTCGACCTCCTGTGGATGACATGAAAGGACTTACAACTATAACAGAAGATATGGGATGCTTAGGATAGAAGGATGGCAATAAGACACAGAGTTCATTGATGAGTATAATAGGAGATGGCGCGTCTCGTGCGAGATCCGGATACAGACTGTCTGACTTGCCTACATCAGCATGCTATGCACGAGTCAGGAATAGTTCCCTTCATACATAGGGAGAACATATACCTACATTATAATCTTACATCTCCCTCCCAAGATTTTTAGTAAAGTATGAGCATATACATGAAATGCCTAATACCTGAATGAAAATTTCACATATGAATGCAATTATTTTGCATAAATCAAACAGCAATTGTTTATGTAACAAAGACAGAAATACACATTGTATAATAAATGGTTATAAATATGCTACCTAGAAGAAAATAGAAATACTCGACATCTTTTATGCATAACTAAACATAAATTTTAGCAGCGAAAAAAAGAAAAAGATTTGGAACAATTATTCACATGATTACAATATTCATGCATAAATTGTATATAATGTTACTGGCGGGGTAGCGAGGAACAATAAACAGGTAGAATTATACAATGAGAGGGAGAATTGCATATAACATTACACGTTATCATTGTCCATGATGTAGTGGTAGACGGCATGTGAGAGAGATCGAGGCCGTTAGTGGGTGCAATATGTCTCCTGTTTCTTAATGACAGACGTCCACTGCCATCCAACTTTTTTCGGTACTGCCGGTGGGGAAGGGAATCCACCACCAACACCTTACGGTCCCATTCATTTGTTGCCTGGTATTGCACTCTCACGCAGGCTCCTACTCCTAAGGGTTTGCGTGTCCTGGCGGTGTGACTAGCACTGATTTTCTCTCTGTTGGTGGTCATTTGAATTTGCATTTACTTAGTGAATGCTTCCAATGCCTGTCAACAAGGTAATGTTGCTTCATCATAAGAACACCATCTTGTAATTGCTTCCCAGTTTCCAGCTGTGCAGGTGACTTGTTGATATAGCAAATGGGCGTGTTCAAATGTTGCAGTATCACGAGAGAGGCCTTATCGCAGTCTAGTCTGGCCCCCTCCCCTAGGTTTGCCCTGATTATCCTTTTGGATGTTTTCACAGCTGTTTCTGCTTTCCCATTCTACTGTGGGTAATGTGCCGATGAGAGATGCACCTTGACTCCCCATCTTTTGAAGAAAACCGACATTTCATCGCTTACTAGGTTTGTGCTCCCCTCCGTGACCACTTCCTCTGGGGGCCCCCACCTCGTGAAGTGGCCTCTTAGCATGGATACTACTCTGCAAATTGGTACCATTAGGGAAATGTGCTATTTCCAGCCATCCCATGAGTATATCAGCATAGCCAGGTACATCCCCCTGTCTAGCTGGAAGATATCAACGACCGTACTTTGAAATGGGTAGTTCAGGGGTGGCGAGATGGCTATTGACTCCTCTGGTAATAAACGTACGTGTGTGTTGCAAACAATACACGAATTCCTGTGATGCTGAAGGTCACCCTCCATGACTGGCCAGTAGAAGGACTGTCGGGCCCTCCTGAGAATGGAGTAAATTCCTTGGTGACCTGCATGAAGGTTTGCTGTGATCTGTCGACAATTTTCCTCAGGGATTACCATTCGTACATACCCGTCTTTGTGTGCATAAAGCACTAAGTTTTCCGAAATTGTTGGGCGATCTCTCACTCTGTAAGGCATGCTACCTCCTGCGACTTCTGCGGGTGCCAATCGCCTGAAGATACCTTCGCCATTAGCAACTGGTGTATGGAGTCCTTGGCTGCCACTGAACTGACAGTTTTTTCGTCCATTGTGAGCTCCTCCTTGTGTAGAGTCTTGATGGCTGCTACAGTGACGGCTGCTGCCATGTCGTCCTCCAGCTCAGCATCACATTCTTCAGGGGAGGTTCACAGGGCATGGTTAATGAGACCGAAAGTTGGCCGTACAATTTCTCTTACCTGGTAGATACTTAACAGTAAATTTATACTGGAGGGTCTTCTCCTTCAGCCTGAACAATCTTGGGTTAACGATGTCTGTCAGGGCTCTATTTCCCAGGAGCTTGACCAGGGGGTGGTGATTGGTGATGAATGTAAGGTTTGGGCATCCCAGGATCAGCAATCTAGCCTTCCTTAGGCACCACACGATAGCCAGAGCATCCCCCTGTACTGCTGTGTACCTGGCCTCGGCGGGGGATAGGTGTCTACTTCCGCAAAGTGCAATCCTCCAGCCGTTTTTGCAGCAGAATGGCATATCGGTTTCTATGCAGCTGCAGTATTGCTGAAGTATGACGAATCCTATGCTTTCTCTGCTCCAATCTGTGAGGGCGACTGTGGTTCGGGACTTGTCGTAGTATGCAAGGCCGTCCCAAACCAGCTTGCAGATGGTGTCCTGGGCACTCTTGAATTTCTCCTGCAGATAAGTGTCGCACAATACCTGTTTGCCAGTCTGTGTCTTCTTCAGTAGGTCCCTGTATTGTTCCACAAAGGGTGTGGCCATGTGGAGCGGCACCAATTGGTTGACGAAACCAAACCACGATCTGATATCTGTGATGGTGAGTTTAAGAGGCATGGGAAACTTTCGAATGGCGCCGAGGCTGTCCTCAGTTGGTCTATAGCCTTCCCAGACTAGATGAAATCCAATAAATTCTGCTTCCCTTCTGCAAAATTTGAATTTTTTTGGATTGAGCGTGATGCCATTTGCTGCACATGTTGCCAGAAAATCGAAGGTATGCCAGAAGGCTTCTTCCGCCCCACTGTCATACAGGATGGTATCATCTACGCACTTATACTTACCTGGTATATCCTTAATGGCATCGTCAAATCGTCTTGTATAAGCATCTGATGCTGAACAGTGGCCCATAGGGGTCCTACGGTACTGGAAGCGGCCCCAGGGTATGATGAACATCGTTAGGCGACGACTTTCCTCTTCGAGTTCCACCTGGGGGAATCCCGAATATGCATCGGCAACCGTCTTGTAAGAGTGCTTGGGGATGCCAGATACCATATCAAATGGTGCTGGGGTGTGAGAGGTCTCCCTCCTACAGGAAGCATTTAGGCGATGATAGTCCACTGTGGATCGGGGGTGGCCTGACTTCTTTGCCACCATGACCATTTGTGCGCACTACTCTGTCACCTCTGCTGGGGGAACTTCTTGGATGACGCCCTTTCGTATATCCTCTTCAATTTGAGCCTTCACCACGACTTCCTAATGCTTGGGAGTATGACATGCATATGGAACGGCATTTGGCATTAGATGGATTTGTTGGGGTGCTCCCACCATCACTGGTAATGGCTCCCTAGTCGTGTTGAAGGTTGTCGATGAGAAATGCTGGAGTAACCACTGCTCCAAGTGAGGGACGTTTTCTTCGATGGGTGGTAGCGGAGCAGATGAAGGTTTGGAGGGTGGTGTCGTGCCAGTAGACATACTCGCTCCTATAAGTCTCGGGAGATGATGTGGAAAATCAATTGGGACTAGTTCAAGGTCCTTGCACGCTAAGAGAGAGAGAGAGGTACAATGACCTCGCGGATTTGACGAAATACACTTCTTGCACACTGGTTCAGTTTCTGAAGGGGAATCGGAAGGTCTCTGATCCCAGGTACTCCAACTTTAAGCTGGCAACATCTCTTAATTTACAGTCAGTGTATTGGCATGGGGAATAATTTTGTGCTTATGCCATCTGCAAATGTATCTTTCCGACAATTTAGAGAGGAATAGATTTGAAAAAAATAGATATATCATAGTTTCATGACAAAATTTCGGAAAATTACGTCGTTCTAAGACTAAAAAGTTTTTTATTTTTTTATTTCATGATTTGTTGATAAAACAAGTCTCTGACAGCTTTTGCCAGAGTGTAATAGCGTCCCCATTTACTTCAATATACCTTATTTTCGATACAAAATAATAAATTCTGATTGTTTTCGATACGAAATAACAAATTCTGATTGTATTCAAGATGCTATGAAGTCATCTCATCAGTATCTATTGTACCCATCACTGATTATCTATTATGCAATGTTGATACTTAAATTCCGTTACTTATCAAAGTTACAACAGCAGCTACTTTATTCTACTGCTGCTATCTTTTACAAATTAGCTGATAATGAATACAGTTAGAAATATTTGCTAGAACATCGACGGTTATCAAATAATATTTAGGCAATGATTCATTATCTTACAGGCTGTATCCAGAATACTCATTTACCGTATCTCCACACGCCCTAAAACAGAAATGACTTCCTTATTTCCTCAGTGTCGGACTGGCCGGACAGCGAAATTTTATTCCCAAACAGGAGTGCAGATTGGGGCGGAGCTTCGGATTTGAAGGGTAACTCCGTTATTACGGCTGCGTTAAGATTTGATGGATAACTAGTTCATTAAAATTATGATCAGTGACTGCATTGATAAAGAACTGAAATGTTTATGGATAGCTTACTATATATATATATATATATATATATATATATATATATAT
Organism: Palaemon carinicauda; assembly: GCF_036898095.1. Classification (NCBI taxonomy): domain Eukaryota; kingdom Metazoa; phylum Arthropoda; class Malacostraca; order Decapoda; family Palaemonidae; genus Palaemon; species Palaemon carinicauda. The sequence goes on along the minus strand of NC_090726.1, from coordinate 110,394,633 downwards.
ATATATATATATATATACACATATATATATATATATATATATATATATATATATATATATATATATATATATATATATATTGTGGAGAATTTTTTATGATTATGTTCTGAGTGGGAACTTAGTCCGGGAAAGTCTCCTTATAACAGTTACATAAAGTTCAACAGGGGAGGATATGAGCACTTACTCTCGGGGCACAAACACCCTGCTAATACTTTACTGTCACAATTCACTAACCATCACTCTTTAAATACAAAAAGGGGGAAATTTTACTGTCCAGAGGCCGAAGAACTCCACACGTAGGATTAACAATAATTTATGGCCTACTCTAGCTTTGTCAGGTCTATAGTCATCTCATTCTCAGGCTGTTTCGGCTCCGTCCCAGCTACCCCAATGAGATGCTGGACAGGTATTTTACGTTAATGTAATTAAGAAAAAATGCAAAATGGGAGCAGTGATGTAAAGTAGTTTAAAAGTTTATAAAGATAAGGATCTTTACCTTCGAAGCAAATATATTAATGCAAAGTTTCTCGCTGTTACTACCTATAGACTTACTTAGGTTTTCTCTTTAAATATTGGGTACTTTGTCCCGTGATCAACTATTCATTTCACACATTAAAATAAATGAGGGTGCAAAAATACTAAAGAGGTTTAATTAACCTAATATTGATTTGTTCACAAATTTACATTAAAACAAAATGGACATCTTAACAACACAAAAAATGGTATCAAAAGAGATGCAATTCAAATAATGAAAATGATGGGTTAGACACGTGGTCTGCAACAATCAAATCGAAATGGGGTCCGGCACGTGGCCCACGTGACCCAGAGACTATGCTAGTCTCAAACCAGAAATGATAACGGAACAATATTTACACACAATCCCACCGCACACAGTCCGAATATTGTAATTAGCCAGGTTCCCTATCAAGTTAAAATTAGTCTAAGCTAATAAAAAATGGGGGAAAACTAAATGGCCATTGTTGTAGTACCTGCACTCCTTTAAGATTAGTCCTATGCCCGTGGTGGCTGTTGACCTGGTTGTCGCACTAATTGGCACGCTGCACTCTTGCCTGGCTCACCCCCAAAATCTCTCACTTTGGCTGCAACTAGATACACCAGGGCCCTCTTCTTCTCAATCTCTCCGACCGGCAGCAACCTTTTGTGAGTCGAGTTTTGGGAGAGAGGGTGCGGGGGGTGAGCCAGAAGTGCACGGATTCAATGACCAGGCAGGTCAGCAAGCCAGGGCAGCTTCTCGTTGAATGGGGTCCGACGCTAAGGTCGAAGAGATCACCTGGCTTCACCTTTCCAGACAGGTGAGGAGCTTGATGCGCACGGTAATCCACTGGGGGTGCCATATCGGGACTTAAGGACAGGGCAATATATTGTTGCAAGGAGTGCAGAGGAGGCAGGATTTTGTACTAAATACTCAGATAAATCTTGCTGCTCTGAGGGAGGTTATATATACAACAATCCTACCTATTCTGGCTTGCTAAAAATTAATATTCAAAATGATTAATTAGCAATGGACTGGTGCGATGGGCATACATCTTAAAATTAACAAACCTTAATTGGTATTGAGAAATATAAGATGCATTAATTCAGCAGTATTGGAATTTATATAAAAAATGCAGTTTAGGAATTTAAACTCGACCCACGTAGTTTAAGGAAAGAACCAACATACGCTGGGGTTACGACTAAGGCCCTCTATTGGGCGTATCTACGCTGTGACGTCACGAGCATGGCGTGCGCCACTGTCAACAAGTTTAAGTTTAGAATAGTCCTTCCTATGTTTCGTTAAAGAAAACTAGATGTAGGAGAGAATGTTTAAGGGGTAGCTATAGTATTAGTAGAAGAGAGCTAAAAATACGATTAAAAGAAGAAGAGTGAAGAAAATTCTTTACATATATATACGTATCCGGACAATTATTCAAAAACAATTATTCGGAAACAGTTGTTCGAAATTAATTCTTCGAAAACCAGTTGTTCGACACAACAGCTGTTCGAATTAACAATTGTTCGAAAAAGGTAGCTATACAAAATATTTTGTTCTTAGTCAATGTTTGTTTTCCGAGAAAACTCAATAAGATTTTTTTTTAGTTTAGAGGAAACACCGCAATGAGCCATGGTTGAATTTATTCAAAAAGAGAAAGGAAGAGCCAGGCTATTACTGGACGGATTCTTATATGTGAAGGACAAGCAAGTAAGGTCAAAGGTGTATTAGAAATGACATTTTGCAAAAAATATACAAAGGTCGCGCTAAAACAATTGATGGCTCGATCAGTTCTACTTCTGGCGAACATAATCACTCAGGAAACTCGACAAATGTTGAAGTACGACAGTTTATAGATAAAGTGAAGACTGACGCAAGATTAACACGAGCTTCTCCTCATTATATCATGTCTTACGAATCTGCAGAATTAAGTGGTTATGTTGCAGTCGCTCTACCGCAAACTAGCAGTACAAAGCGAACAATCAATCGAGTGAGGCAGGAAGACCACTGTAGATCAACTGTTAGTCATCGAAAAGACTTAATATTACCTCAACAAGATACGAGAACAAGCAAGGGCAAATCTTTCTTGATATAATATTCCAGAGAAGTAGAAGACAGAATCCTGGTACTTTCAACCCAGAAAAATCTCGGTGAGCTTGCTTCATGCAAGAATTATTTTATGGATGGTACCTTTAAAACTCTGCCAGTTATTTTCGAGCAGCTTTATACAATTCATGGAATGAAAAACGGCTATGTTATACCTTTGGTTTATGCCTTACTACCGAATAAGAATGAACAAACATATAGAAAATTCCTTAGAACTGTTAAAACAATATCACTGACTTTAAATGTTCAGTCTGTAAACACAGATTTTGAGCCCGCTATAATAAAGGCAGTTAAGGAAGAATTTCCATCTAGTAATCATTACGGGTGTTTTTTTCATTTGTGTCAGTGTGTTTATTGAAGTCGCTTACTGATAAATTCTTTTAGCATCAGGATGTGATCGATTATTTACGAGCAATTTCATATTTCACTTTGTAAACTTGCAGATATTTTGTTTTTAAAATGTCATTTAATTGAATTTATTTTATCTTGTATTAGCTGGAAATAAATTCATGTTCTTTTTATTGTCTCTTTTTTTATATCCATTAATACTAATTTTTTGTACTTCATAACATAAACCAAGTAAGTGTTTGTAAAATGAATATTTATGAACAACTGTTTCTTGTTATTTTCTTTGAACAATCAAACAAATCTTTATAGCTATCTTTTTCGAACAATTGTTAATTTGAACAACTGTTGTGTCGAACAATTGGTTTTCGAAGAATTAATATCGGACAACTGTTTTCGAAGAATAGTCCGTAATTCATATATATATATATATATATATATATATATATATATATATATATATATATATATATATATATATATATATATATATCATGATCTGCATATGAAAACTAAAGGTTACTGAAATAACTTAATTTTTGGGCTCAAGCCATGTCATCCTGATGGAAGGTTCCTTCAGTAGCTTCCTTTGGATATATATATAACTACTAAAATATTCCCAGAGAATTAAACTAAAGGTTTTCACAGAATTCTAACTTCTGGAGCGAGTATTCTAAGGGTTATCCCTTTAGAATATCGTATATCAACAGGGGACGCATGCATTAACACGTCACATGGCCATCTGCACCCCACCTAGCGTTTACGCTTCGAGGGGGGGATGTGGCGAGGGAATGTGGGAAGTAACTGAGGTGCCTTTCCAAAGTTACCCTCCCTTCGTCACTGTTACGATACTCGCAACGTAAACAAACCGGCGCCATACTTGCGTGATGTCACGTCCGCCCACTTCATTCCTTTCTTAGTAGCGATAACGCCCTTTGGTTTGTTCCCTTTTATCGCTGTTTATTGTGTGCATCCTTCAAGATGTCTCAGCCTTCTGCTTAGGCTTCTTCTGGAAAGTTGAGTACCAGGTTCTTGTATTGTTTAAATAAGCTCTGGCCGTCGAGTAACCATTTTTTACACTAAAATCTTGTGTTTTGTGGCCGAGCTGTGCCTTGCCCCGGGACGCCATTTTACGGCGCTGCTCTTCACTTGCATGCATTATTTAGATAGCCAGAACAGCCTTCCCCGGCCTTTTAACTAAGATAAATCTTTAGTTATTTAGTCCTCATTATTAGGAATAAGTTATATTATGCCGATAGTGGTCTTTGGTGCTCTTAGTTAGCCGACCCTATACTAGCCTTTCAGCCTAGCATAGGCCGCAGCCTAGTGTTCATGTTTGCTTCAGCATGATATAATAAGTGTTCCTAGTGCTTATGCTAATGAAGATATAGGCTTAGATAGCCAGCATAGCCTTACCTGGCCTTTTAACTAAATTTATCTTGGGTTATTTAATCTTCAATTTTAGGAATAGTTATTTTATGCCGTTGTGGTCTTCGGCGCTCTTAGCCAGTCGACCCCATACTAGCCTTTCAGCCTAGCATAGGCCGCAGCCTAGTATTCATATTTACTTCTGGATATGAGTGTTCCTAGTGTTATTTTAATGAAGATTTAGGCATTTTTAAACATACTGTATACAAGATTCCATGTTGCACATATTTTCGCCTTCGAGGAACCATACAAGGAACGGTGCCTGGCCCAGCCAGGCCACACCTAACCCAACGCTGGGACCCTTGTATGCTTCCTTATCTCCCTCACCCTAATGTATCTCCCTCTGGGTAGCCTTGCTTTTCCTAGCCCATTACCCGAAACATTTCGGGTAGGTTAGGCTAGGTAGTTCTTCCCTCTTCCCTCCCATAGCGTATGGGGGGATTTCGGTCAGAACCCCAGAGTACTTATCGTTCATCCCAGTCCACCCCTAAGGAACGTCTTTCCCTTGGGGTATCGACTGAGACTGAAGGCGGAGGGGGGGGGGGGGAGGGGGGCCTAGCCCTCCCCCCCTAGACTGCTCTTGGTTGGGACTCGTCCCTTCCTCCTGTAGCCTAGCAATATGCATCCCCAGCCTTACCTAACCTAGGAGGAGATCTCCTGGTTTAGGTTAGGCCTTGGGGGTCTCTGTTTTATTATAGTACTCTGAGCTAACCTACCCTAGGGTTGGAGAGCGCTTATCTCCTACCTGGGTAGTATAGAAAACAGGTTCCCCCACCCTCTGGGAGCTTTAGGGTCGCGATCCCTTCTGCCCCCTCCCCCCCCTACCCCACCCTGTCCGCTGTCCTACAATTCCCCCTCAGGGAGAATTGTAGGTTAAGCTGCGCTCTCCTTCCCCCTCATAGTCGAACTATGGGGTTGTGTTAGCGGCCGCCCTACCGGCAGGAGATCACCCTCCCCCCCCTATCTAGAGTGTTCTCTGATCCTCCCTTGGATTACCTTAGGCACCCAGCCGTCTGCCGGCTCCCTGCCGTCGGATGATAGGGTTCCCCCCCCTATCATGAGTATTCTCCTTCCGGAGGAAAGCCGGTTGGGTATCGGACATTACCCTTCCTCCTTCCCTCCTTATCTTTCTCTCTCCTATCATGGTGCTGGTCCACTGCCGCCGCCGCCTGCCGGCGGCACGCCAGGTGACTCCCTACTACATAGGACCTTCCTATCTCAGGATTACCTAAGGCAACATCCTGCTGGCTGCCGGGGGCCGCTGCCCCTTGCCGCCGCTAGTCGCCAGCACACCCGGTGACCTTCCTACTTCATAGGACTTCCGGTCTGAGAAGCAACTATGGCGCCAGCCTGCCGGATGCCGGGGGCCACCGCCCCTGCCGGCGACCGTCGCCCCTTGCCGCCACCGCCGGGGGCCGCCGCCGCTGCCGCCGGCTTCTCAGACACCTTCCATCTTATGTACCTACCCAGTTAGGTTCACCATCTCCGGCAGCCTGCCGGTTGCCGGAGGCCTCCGCCCTGCCGGCGACCTACCGCCGTGCCGGTGGTCGCCCCTATAAGTGTTTCCTACCTCTCTGCTACTCAGTGCATAGCCTTGATGGATTCACCCCGCCGGACCAAGCCTCTGGCTTGCTGCCGGCTTGCCGGCAACGCTCCGCGGCTTCCAGGGACAAGCACCCCTTCCCCCTGGCTGCCGGCCCCGTGTCGGCAGTCGACCTATACATCCATATAGCCAGACTGATCTTCTTTGCTGTTTCATACCCTGAAGACAGTGTCTGAGCTGTATGAGTGTACCATACAATGTTTCCAGCATACTCTGTGCTTCTCAGTGCAGTCTCCTACCGGGACCTTTCCAAATATTGAGGGGTTTATCCTATTTCCCCTCCTTTATCTAAGTTCTGAACGATCTCAGACCTTCTCTACCCTGCAGACAATTCCTTTATAAGGAAGCCTAGTCTGGCTTCCCCATAGGGATACCATTCCCTCTCCTATAACCTCAGGTTCTAAGGAATTGCCAGCAGAAAAGGTCGCGGTACCTGGCTGGACGGGATTTACAAGTATGTGTCTTCCTACTTCTTTTCTAGCTCACCTATCCGGAGCTCACAACACAATTCTAAGTTTAAGAATTAGATTAGGGAATCTTAATTTAAGAGTAATGTAAGTCATGACTCTATTTCCATGTACTCATGTTCTCTTCCTTTTACAGGAGGAGTACGTGAAATGTGAAAGCCCCTTCTGCTCGGTCCGCCGCCCAGACTTTTACGGGCACGGTGCGTGTCGGACTCACGCCCCTGTATAGCAAAGAAGGGCAACCTTAAGTACTGGGATCCAGTCTCCTGCCCAGTCTGCAAAGGCCTCCTTGACGAGGGGTTTGACGACCCCCCGTCCTTAGAAGCCAGGGACAACGCTCGAGAGAAACTGTGCAGGTGGGTGTGCGGTTTCCAGAAAAACGCTGCTAGGCCGTATCTCCCCAACGAGAAGATGAGGGCCATTCTTTTTCCGAAAGCGTCGGCAGAATCTGTGATCCCCCAGGATCAGATCCCATTGGTTCAAGTGACCGTAGAACCGGACATCGAGACTACGCTTAGCAAGTGTAGTCTAGACGAGGTGGAGAAGATGTCAGACGTCCGACGACACCGAGAGGACCCTCATGGGCGAGGATCCGGAGGAAGAAGAGGATCAGGTGGAATACCCTGATTCGGAGGGCGAGGTTGCCCCTCCACCTCCGGCAGCTCCCGTAGTGGTCGAGGAGCCAGTCCCCTCTACCTCCGCCGCACCGCGGCCCCTGCTGCCTGCCACCGAAGATGCCATCCGGGTATTGGTGGCCTTAATGGACGAGAAGCTTAGTAAGCATTCCGCCCAGATTACAAGCTGTTTCTTGGAATTGAGGCAACCGAAGAAGATCTTGGTTAAGGATCTTCCTTCCTGCTCGGAGTCTAACCCCTGGAGGTACACCGAGCATATGCCAATCACAACTGGCAAGATATTCATAAATGACAAGCTAGGGTCTATCCTCCTGGAAGAAGTGGAATTCTTCCCTAATTTCGAAGCTTACCCGGACTGTTACGTCAGACTTAAGACCGAACCGGCCTCCAAGGAGGAGACTGAGCCCAAAGAGGTGATCGTGTTCGATCACTCAAAGGCCCAAGCTTTACTGGCAGATTGCCTGAAGAGCCGCGGCTTTACTAATTCGAAAATGCCAGCTCTAAGCAAGAAGCACCCGTCCTTTCTTGCTCCCCCTTCCGCATCCTTCCCCTTTGTGGAAAAAGCCTTTCATGCGGTCATGAAGGCGGTGGAAGAAGGAAAACCCTGTCCTACCCTGGAGGAGTGTAGGCCCCTCTCCCTCGCCCTTCCCCCCGACGACAAGTTCTGGAAAGATATCCAGTACACCTTCACGGTTGGGAAGCTGGACCCTGACGTAGCTGGACGTCAGTTTAACGAGGACCTCCCGAAATTGAATGACCACCTTCTTCGTCGGGAGCAAGAGACCAAGGAGAGACTGGCTGACTCCCTGTCTCACCAGATTCAGCTCGAGGTCATGGCTGGGGACGTTGAGAGTCCCAGACCTCTATATGGTTCTTGCAAAAACCCACCTAGTGATTGTGATGAAGGACCTGTACAGCTTCATCAGGTCCAGAAGAACCTGCAGAGAGTTCGTGTTTGCCAACGCAGCAGTGAAACACGAACCCCGGAAACTCATCTCCTCCAACATCTGGGGTAAACATCTCTTTCCCTCTGACTTGGTGAAAGAGATCGTCGACAAGGCCGCCTCTGAGAATCGGAACCTTCTCAATACATGGGGCATGTCGCGAAAGAGGAAATCCTCCCAGGACAAAGGCCCTCAGCCTAAGAGGAAATCCTCCAAATCCTCCAAACCAAGACCCCAGCAGCGTCAACAAAAACGCCAGTTTCCGGCTCCCGCTACTCCCCAAGTGGCCACTCAACCGCAACAGACCTTTCAGTTGGTCCACCAACCGGGGGTGTCACAAGCACCGGCCTTTACCCCTGCCTACGAGCGTCAGTCAACTACCTTTCGCCCCAGAGGTAGAGGCTCAGGCAGAGACTCCTCGTGCCGCCCCTCCAGGGGCACAGGAGGAAGGGGAAATAGCGGCCGAGGTGGCAAGTCCTCGGGAAACCAGAAGCAATGAAGTGCTTCCGGTGGGAGGAAGACTCCGCCTCTTTCAGGATCGCTGGACCTTCGATCCTTGGGCACACAGCATCATCAAGAAGGGACTAGGTTGGAGCTGGACGCAACCACTTCCAACCTTCCACCAATTCTTCCAGCCATCAACCCCCCTCTTGGAAGAATATGTCCTAGAACTCTTGAACAAGAAGGTGATCAAGAGGGTAAAGTCCACCAGGTTCCAGGGAAGACTGTTTTGTGTTCCCAAGAAGGACTCAGACAAACTCAGTCATTCTAGACTTGTCACCCCTCAACAAGTTTATTGTGAACAACAAATTCAAGATGCTGACTCTTCAACAAATAAGAGCCATACTGCCTTGCAAGGCCTACACGGTCTCAATAGACCTGGCGGATGCCTACTGACACATCCCAATGAACCACCACGCTTCCTCCTACCTAAGATTCCGGGTCAATCGAAGAAGCTGCGCCTTCAGAGCCATGCCCTTCGGGCTCAACGTGGCTCCGAGAATCTTCACCAAGCAAGCAGACACGATCGTCCACCAGCTACGCCTTCAGGGCGTCCAAGTGATGGCCTACCACGACGACTGGCTAGTCTGGTCGACTTCGCCAGAAAGGTGTTTGACAGCTTACAGCAAAGTAACCCAATTCCTGGAACATCTGGGTTTCAAGATAAACACCAAGAAGTCTCGCCTCGCTCCAGCTCAGAAGTTCCAATGGTTAGGAATCCATTGGGATCTTCAGTCACACCGCCTTTCCATTCCATTAAAGAAAAGGAAAGAAATAGCAGGGTCTGTCAGAAGACTTCTCAAATCCAAACGGAACTCAAGATGACAGCAAGAGCAAGTTCTCGGCTCACTACAGTTCGCCTCAGTGACAAACCCAGTGCTACGAGCACAGCTAAAGGATGCATCAGGAGTCTGGAGACGAAACGCATCCGTCGCTCGAAGAGACCTCAAAAGACCCCTACCAAACAGGCTTTGTTCCCTGCTCAGCCCGTGGTCAGAAGCAAGGACCTTGAAAAGATCCATCCCTCTCCAACCTCCACCTCCATCGCTCAACATCCACACGGACGCTTCTCTGGAGGGCTGGGGGGGCCACTCCCACCAACGACAAGTTCAAGGAACATGGTCTCCCCTATTCAAGACGTTTCACATTAGCATCATGGAGGCCATGGCGGTTCTTCTCACCCTGAAGAAATTATCCCCGCGTCCTTCGATACACATCCGTCTAACTCTGGACAGCTCAGTGGTAGTCAGATGTCTCAATCGTCAGGGCTCGAGATCGACCCACCTAAATCAGGTGTTATTACCCATCTTCCGCCTAGCGGACAGGAAGAAGTGGCACCTGTCTGCAGTTCACCTACAAAGATTCCGCAACGTGACGGCGGACGCTCTATCGAGGACAAACCCCATAGAGTCGGAATGGTCCCTAGACGCAAGATCATTCTCCTCCATCTCTCGTCAAGTCCCGGAACTACAGATCGACCTCTTCGCGACGAGCGACAACAAGCAACTTCCTCGATATGTGGCCCCTTATGAGCAACCCAAAGCCGGAGCAGTGGACGCCATGTCCCTGGACTGGAACAGATGGTCCAAGATTTACCTGTTCCCCCCACCCAACCTTCTGCTGAAAGTCCTCTCTAAACTGAGAACCTTCAAAGGGACAGCAGCCCTAGTGGCTCCATAGTGGCCCCAGAGCAATTGGTTCCCCCTAGTCCTGGAGCTACAGCACAAGCTGATCCCTCTGCCAGACCCAGTTCTCTCCCAACAGGTGCAGAAGTCGATTGTCTTCGCTACATCAAAGAAAGTCAAGGATCTTTATCTCATGATTTTCTCTCCCTAGCCATGAGGAAAAGTTTTGGGATCTCGAAGAAAAGTTTAGACTTCCTAGAGGAATATAAAACAAAGTCTACCTAAAGACAAAATGAATCATCCTGGAAGAAGTGGGTATCCTTCGTCAAGGCAAAAAAATCCTACGGAAATCTCCATAGATTTTTGCATGTCCTTCTTTATTCACCTTCATGGACAAGGCTTGGCAGCCAACACGATTTCCACTTGCAAATCGGCCTTGACCAGACCACTTCTATACGCCTTCCAAATAGATTTATCCAACGAGATCTTTGATAAACTACCGAAGGCGTGCGCTAGACTCCGTCCAGCTCCTCCACCGAAACCCATCACCTGGTCCCTGGATAAGGTGCTTCATTTTGCCTCTAGCCTGTACAATGATTCCTGTCCTCTGAAGGACTTGACTCAAAAAGTGATCTTCCTTTTTGCTCTCGCCTCGGGAGCCAGAGTCAGTGAAATAGTGGCATTATCAAGAGAAGAGGGCCAGATACAGTTCACCGACACGGGGGAACTTACCCTCTTCCCCGACCCCACGTTTCTCGCTAAAAATGAACTTCCCACCAAAAGATGGGGCCCTTGGAGAATCTGCCCCCTGAAGGAAGATGTCTCTCTATGCCCAGTGGAGAGTCTTAAGGTCTATCTTCGAAGAACTTCTGACTTTGGTGGAGGACAGCTTTTTAAAGGAGAAACGTCGGGCAGCGACCTGTCACTAAAACAACTTAGAGCAAAAATCACCTACTTCATTCGCAGAGCGGATCCTGACAGTACACCCGCAGGTCACGATCCCAGGAAAATCGCCTCTTCCCTAAATTTCTTCCAAGGAATGGACTTCGAAAGCCTCCGATCCTTCACAGGCTTGAAGTCCCCTAGAGTTTTTTTCAAACACTATTTGAAGCAGGTGCAAGAAGTTAAGCAATTCATGGTGGCAGCAGGTAGCGTGATGAAACCTGCTGTTTAGTGCTGCGTAGGACAGTGAGTTTTTTCGGGACTTTAACTCAAACGGGTGCCTGTGTTGACCCTAGTGCGATACATAGTGATTTCAAGGGACACTTAGTGTCACTAATGGACTGTCCTTTACCAAGGTGAAATGACATAGATTCGTACACGTGTGCCACATGTTCTCGAACATAAAGTGTATCTTGACTTAAAAGACTGACGTTCCTCGGGAACTAGTGATTACAGAAATGATTGTTACCCTTTCAGATTCAGCACCACCATCTTTTACCATATTTATGTCTATTATTGTATTTTATTATTGTACACAAATTTTCATATTTCCATGCAAATTTCAAATAAAATATTTATTTTATTTACAACATGCGTCTCTTTCGCTCCTAATTTTATATGAAAATATATTGCTGTTCGCGTTTTACTGAACCTATTCTAGAGTTATTATGATTACTATACCTACTATCTCTTATGTACTCACCTAATGGTATAAATTTGTTCCTACACAAATATTTACCCTTCTGATCTGTCTTGAGACCGGCACGATTTCTTATCCAGGTGAGTCTTTCTTCGTCAGATTACTTCGAGATGTTCCTCTTGTCCTACTAGGACCTTCCTCGCCAGGGGGGCGGGACGCCAGGTCATTGTAATGCCTCTGGTAGTAACATTTAACGGAGATGTCACGGTCTCTTTGGTCACCAGACCACGGAACGTTTTTTCGGAGTACCAGGCACTTGAATTGGGAACAAATCCACGATACATTAATTCTCTAGTACACTTCCATCAGGACGACATGGCTTGAGCCCAAAAAACGGATTTTGAGCGAAGCGAAAAATCTATTTTTGGGTGAGATGGCCATGTCGTCCTGATAGACCCGCCCAACTGTTCCAGTTCAGCCTGCTAGGTCCCTCCCTGCTGTATTGTATCGCGGAGGCTGGTTATAGCTAGAACGGAATGAAGTGGGTGGACGTGACGTCACGCAAGTATGGTGCCGGTTTGTTTACGTTGCGAGTATCGTAACAGTGACGAAGGGAGGGTAACTTTGGAACGGCACCTCAGTTACTTCCCACATTCCCTCGCCACATTCCCCCCTTGAAGTGTAAACACTAGGTGGGGTGCAGATGGCCATGTGACGTGTTAATGCATGCGTCCCCTGTTGATATACGATATTCTAAAGGGATAACCCTTAGAATACTCGCTTCAAAAGTTGGAATTCTGTGAAAACCTTTAGTTTAATTCTCTGGGAATATTTTAGTAGTTATATATATCCAAAGGAAGCTACTGAAGGAACCTTCCATCAGGACGACATGGCCATCTCACCCAAAAATAAATTTTTCACTTTGCTCAAAATCCGTTTTTCCCAACTATCCTTGTGCTAATAACAATATTCTGAACAGTTTCATAGTTCGATTCGTGGAAGTAGCTTACATCATTTTCTTCACAAATCATCATCATTACTTTTATATCTATTCCTTCATTGTTGCGCGTGTTTAAGCATGTTAAAGAATAAGGGTTTTAAAAGTCTGTCAATTTTACGTGTTGATTTCTTACTCTACCGCTGGAGTTATTGGGTCCTTTGACTGGCTAGACAGTAAAACATTGGATCCCTATATATAGTTATGGCTAATTTTTCCTTTGCCTACACATTCAACGAATAGTCTGGTCTATTCTTTCCACATTCTCATCTGTCCTTATACACCTTTCAACACTGAGATTACTAAACAATTCTTCTTCATTCAAGGGTTTAACTACTGCACTGGAATTGTTAAGAGACTCTTTAGCTATGGTGGGCAGCTCTTCTAGGCGAGGGACACACCAAAATGAAACCATTGTTTCCTAGTCTTGGGATAGTGCCATAAATTCTGTAACATGGTCTTCGGCTGGCTTGGGATAGAGTTCTCTTGCACACTATTCTATATTTTATGTATGGAAAATTTATACTGTCCTAAAAAATATTTCACTTTTAATTGTTCATTATACTTGTCTTGTGGTTTACCCATTTCCTTTCCTCACTTGGCTATTTGTCCTTGTTGGAGCCATTGGTTTTTAGCATCATGCTTTTCCAGCTAGGGTTCTAGCTTAGCTAATAATAATAATAATAATAATAATAATAATAATGTCATCAGCTATGGGTTCGTCAATAAAAGTGTAATTTCGACTGATCAAGATATATGAAAACCTTTGAGTGCATCATCGGTTTTGCCTAATGCAAAGAAAAGAAAACGACAAAAAAAAAAGGAAGCAAGGTTTAGCCCGCTGTTGTAGACAGTCGTCGCTCAACTATTCTAGGGGTCGGAAGATGCCTTCTTACAGGTCGTAAGGTCAAAGATACTCACGACAGTGAATTGAAAAAGCGTTAAGATTGTAGCAGAGAGTAGTCAAATGATCCCAAAGAAGAGACCAAGAAATACTCCTCAATCTCTAAGTCAGTGGGTTACTAACAACGAAAAAGTTAGGCAAAATAAATCTTCCAGGCGGTAGTTGGGTGTGTATAATTTATTGCCTTTTTTATATCGAGTGAATTTTGCCATTTCAGGCTGTAGTATGTTGAGTACGTATATATGAATTTTGCAATGTAGAATGTATATCTATTTGGCTAAGAAATAGATGTTCCCCTGGGAATCTAACACAAAATAACACAAGACAAGAGGAAACTACAGAACAACTACAGACACACACTTCCAAAGAAAATCGTTATTTATTCACACACAATCACCCTTGGTGATATGTCTATCAATCCAGATTTTAAATGAATACGAATATTCTACAAACATCTCTTGATGCTGACAATATTGATGCACGAATCACCTGTAACTGTTAAGAACATTGTTGCTGACACAAGCAAACTTTTGAAATTCAGAGTATTTTAGTAACATTCAGTTTTAAGTACTGGAGGGCAAATATTGGTTTTTAATGACATATGGATAGCATGTGGGTGTGTTTATCCATACATGTACTATATATACATACACACATATATATATGTATATACATGTATATATATATATATATATATATATATATATATATAGGCTATATATATATATATATATATATATATATATATATATATATATATATATATATATACACGCATATACAGTATATATACATATACATACTTAAATATATATATATATATATATATATATATATATATATATATATATATATATATATATGTGTGTGTGTGTGTGTGTGTGTGTGAAGAATTTTCTTCACTACTCTTCTTCTTCACAGTTTATACGTAGACTTTGTTATTGTTCTTGACGTCATGGCAGGGAAAAATGTGAGTAATGATTCTTTCTTAAGCGAGTGTCTCAAGATTAATACTTTTGTGTTTGTTTTGTATTCATTATTTTACCTTAAGTATTTAGGTACTTCAAATCTCTTAAATACAACTCAAGTCTGCTAGTCTAGGAGGTATGGTTGCCCACACACGTAATCCCGACTTGCTAAATTACATTTTAGTTTCATTTTTTGTTTTGTATGCCAGATGTTTAGAGTTAGGATTATCTTTGTCCCCTGGAGTTGCAAGATTTCTCCGTGTACTCAAAATAGGCGTATTGCTTAAAACTCACAAATCCCAAGTATTTCAAGACTGTCCTAAATGAGAGTTGGCACCTCAAGACCATTGGCCTACGCATCGAGATACGCTTTTTGGGGGAAGGAAGGAGGACGCCGCTGACCTGAACTCGAGCTCACAAAGTTACAGGCCACGGTACTAAGCGGAGCTGCCAAGCCAGGCTCCAGGGTCAACCTCGTACTCCTACTCTCCACCACTAGCCTGTCCCCTTGCACAATAACGGACCCAGAGTCTACGTAGGACAAGGTCAAGCAGATAACTGGAGTGAAAAGCAGGTAATTCCACAGAACGTCTGTTCCAGTCTGGGGGCTAGTTGGAGGGGGCCATTGGCTCCGCAAAATAAGTGCTGTAGCCCTAGTGAAGCAAAACTGAAGACCGCCACTTTCAGGACACGGGTGCCCACAACATATAAAATCTTGTGAGTTCAATTAATGGCCATTCCCCCTTTAGATAAGCTTCTATTTGTCTCATAAGTTAAGTTTAGGTATTATTCTGGCATTACATCTTTCGGGCTGCATGCATGGAAATTAATGTACTTATAATTTTTGGTTTTGGTAATTACTTGAGGTTACTGACCACATGTTGGGACCTCACAGCAACCTACCGCACAAATTGTTTATCAGAGCATTTTGATTCTATTTATTCCGTTTGAGGGTTAATCCCACGAGTTAATTCCGTTTAATATTTTCAATATTTTGTGTTGTAGACCGATTCTCTTTTCACTTATTCATTTGCCATGTGAATAAATCATAAAAGAGTTACTGATACTCTTTTCAATTATTAATATTGCTATTTGTATAAATCATTAATGAGTTACTCTCATCCCTTTTTGCTGTAATAAATTATTTGGAATAGATTACAAACTTTGGTATCTTTAACCCCATTATATGAAATTTACCAAATTATACTATGGGACGGGTCAGAAGCACCCGAGTTGTTGAGAGTAACCCACTGTAGATATAGGTAAGTTGGTATCAGCGAGTGTATGCTCTTTAACTTAGTGCTTTGAAGATGAAGATCCCCATTTAACTTTACTTTATACTTTTATACTCCACTGCTCCCATTTTTTGTTTTTTCTTTAATTACATTAACGTAAAATACCTGTCCAGCATCTCATTGGGGTCACTGGGACAGAGTCCGAACAGAGCCTAAGAGCGAGATGACTATAGACTTGACAAAGCTAGAGTAGGCCATAAATTACTTTTATTTTCACGTGTGGAGTTCTCCGGCCATTGGACAGTAAAATTTCCCCCTTTTGTATTTAAGAGTGAAGGTTAGTAAACTGTGGCAGTAAAGCTATTAGCAGGGCGTTTGTGGCCTGAGAGTAAGTGCTCATTATCCTCCCCTGTTGATCTTTGTGTAACTGCTGTAGGGAGACTTTCCCGGACTAAGTTCCCACTCAAACATTTAATTAAATAAAAATTCTCCACAATATATATGCGTGTATGTGTTCATACATGCATACACTGTATTTACATGTACACACATACCCACACAAACATACACATATGTGATATATATATATATATATATATATATATATATATATATATATATATATATATATATATACACACATATATATATATATACAGAGAGAGAGAGAGAGAGAGAGAGAGAGAGAGAGAGAGAGAGAGAGAGAGAGAGAGAGAGAGAGAGAGAGAGAGAACAAGGTAAGGTTTTAGCTGTATCTAGAGAGAAATTCATAAAGGATCAAGAAAATTACCTAGAGCTAGCAGAGATAGCTGCAAAGGCTTTTCCAGATAAGGAAATTGAGAACATTCCAGTTGGGTATTATGTCGAAAATGGGTTATTGATGAGAAAATTTAGAGCCTCTAAGGTTGCTACCGGTGAAGAATGGAAAGTTAATTACCAAATAGTCGTTCCTCCAAATTACAGACCCCCTATTTTACATTTAGCACATCAGAATCCATTTAGTGGCCATTTCAGAGTCAATAAAACCTTTTACAAATTAACTAAACACTTTTATTGGCCTGGGATTCATTCTGATGTTAAAGCATTTTGTAAGACTTGCTATGTGTGTCAAATGATCGGAAAACCGAACCAAAAGTTGACTAAAGCTCCCCTTGAATCCATACCAGCCATGGAAGAACCATTCCATAGGGTAATAGTGGACATTGTTAGCCCATTGCCAAAGTCAAAAAGTGGAAATCAGTATATACTTACAATCATGGACAGATCCACTAGGTATCCTGAGGCTATTCCGTTGCAGAATGTCTGCTCTAAGAATATTGTAAATGGGATGTTACAATTTTTCACTCGGTTTGGATTGCCTAAAGAGGTTCAGTCGGACCAGGGTTCAAATTTCTTGAGCAATATATTTAGACAGGCAATGCAGGAACTAGGAATCAGGCAGGTAACTTCATCAGCGTACCATCCACAGAGCCAAGGGGCTGTAGAAAGGTACCATCAAACCTTGAAGATTATGTAGAGAAAATTTTGTTTGGAGAACAAAAGCGATTGGGATAAAGGTCTGTCCTTCCTTCTGTTTGCCTCCAGAGAAATCCCTAATGAGTCGTTAGGGTTTTCCCCTTTCGAGTTAGTATTTTGTCATCAGGTTAAAGGACCTTTAAAATTGATTAAAGATCAGTGGATTAATAATGTTGAAGATTCTAATCTGTTGGACTATTTTTCAGATTCCAGGGAAAGAATCAGGAAAACCTGGGACATAGCAAGAGATAAAGATGAAAAAATACTATGATTTAGGAGCCAAAAAAGTTTGACTACAAACCAGGAGATGAGGTATTGGTATTCCTTCCATTAGCAGGTCAGCCATTATATGCTAAGTTTTCTGGGCCTTACATAATAGAAAAGAAGGTAGGAAATACGGATTATGTTGTTCTTACTCCAGATAGGAGAAGGAAAAAGAGGTTGTGTCATGTTAATATGTTAAAGCCATATTTTTCAAGGACACCAAAGCCAGTCTTGTTGAATATAAAGTTAAATAATAATAGTAATCAAGAGAAACTTAAACTTGAGGCTGAGGTTGAAGACTGGCTTATTTCAAATTCAGAGGCTTTAAGGAATTTGAAGAATAAATTGGTTCATCTTGATGAAAGTCGAGGTTAGGAGTTGAGCGATTTATTCTACGATTATAAAGATGTATTTTCAGATGTTCCGGGCAGAACCTGCTCATTACAACATGATGCTGATGTTGGCAATTTAAATCCTATTAAACAGCACCCATATCGCTTGAATCCACAAAAGGCAGAGATTGTTGAACGGGAAGTAAAATATATGCTCGATCATAAATTAATTGAACATAGTAGCAGCCAGTGGAGTTCCCCTGTAGTAATTGTAAAAAAAAAAAAAAAAAAAAAAAAAAAAAAAAAAAAAAATGGTCAATACCATTTATGTTTTGATTATAGGAAAGTAAATGCAGTCACCAGGACGGATTCATTCCCAATTCCTAGGGTGGATGACTGTATTGATCGCATTGGAAAGGCCAGATTTATCAGCAAGTTTGACATGTTGAAGGGTTATTGGCAGGTAGGTTTGACAGACAGAGCCCAAGGGATATCTGCTTTTGCTACACCCACTGGTTTATATTCCTGCAATGTCATGCCATTTGGAAGAAAAATTCGGGTAGCACTTTTCAGAGACTCATGAATATGATTACCAAAGACCTTGAAGGGTGCACTACGTATATAGATGATGTGGTAATTGTTAGTGATACGTGGGAAGAGCATGTCAAGAAAATTGCTGCATTTTTATAGAAACTCAGAGAAGCAGGTTTGGTAGTGAATTTAAATAAATGCAAATTTGGGAAAGCCAAGGTAGTTTATTTGGGTCACGAAGTTGGTCATGGCAAAGTAGCACCAAAAGATGCAAATATTAAAGCAATTTTAGACTTTCCAGTTCCTAAAGATAAAAAGGGAGTAATGATATATCTGGGTCTTGCCGGATATTATAGGAAGTTTGTGGCTAATTTTGCAGATATAGTTGCACCACTAACAAATTTGTTGAGGAAAAGGGTTGACTTTAAATGGGATAACCAGTGCCAGGAAGCTTTTGATAAAGTAAAATCTATTTTGACTACTTTCCCTATTCTGAAAGCACCAGATTTTTCTATTCCTTTCAAACTAGCAGTGGATGCCAGTGACATTGGTATTGGTGCAATATTACTGCAGGAAGACGACACTGGGGTAGAGCATCCTATTTCGTATTACTCTAAGAAACTGAATGATTCTCAAAAGAAATACTCCACCATTGAGAAAGAATCTTTGGGTTTAATTTTGACTTTACAACATTTTGAGGTATATACCAGTACCACCTCTTCATTAACCGTATATACAGACCATAACCCATTAAAATATTTGAATCGTTTCAGGAACAATAATCAGAGATTAACAAGATGGAATCTATTTTTACAACCCTACGATTTGAATATCTTACATATCAATGGAAAGGAGAACGTCATTCCGGATGCATTGTCAAAGATGTGACTTGCTATATTTTTTTACCTGATTTTTGTTGGATGCAAAATATATATTACATATATATTTTTTCCTCTTTTAGGGGGGAGGTGTAATATAAATAAGTAATTCTGTTTTGAATAGTTCGGGAAAGATTGTTTAGACAATTGTCCAAATACCAGTTAACTACTTGTTCCCCATTTATCGATCAGGAACGAAGGTTTCGGAGGTCACGCTACTACAACGAGAGTTATGGTCGGTAGTGAGAAGGTATCTATCTGCAAAGAAGGTTACTGATACGTTTGGAAGATACATTGTTGGATCCGGTGTTTCGCCGTTGAGTTGGAGCAATCAATTCCGTTCCCATCTGATGGTTGTGGCTGTATGAGAAGCAGCGTTGGCCCTCTAGAGTTACGTTGGTGTGGCCTGTTTAGAAGTGGGAATTTCAGGAGTGTGGCTTCATTCCTGGATTGTGATTTCCAGGTGTATCTTCGTATCGGTGGCTGAAGAAGAACCTCTCGCTCAAGAAATTGTTTTCAAATACTCCCTATTCACTCGGAGACCTCTAGAACTGCTTGTTTGAACGTCAGCTAAGTTTTGTTTTATTATATTTATTAATTATTTTTCCATGAATATTACCTGAGCTCTTAGATACCGGTCGTATCTGCAAGTGTTTGTTATTTAAGCATAGTAAAAGTGCTTTGAAGTGTTGTTTCGTGTGTAATTCTCCTCCTCATAATTAAACCTGTTTTTAAATATGTGTTGTGGTAGTTCATGATGTGGACATCGTAACAATATATATACTGTATATATATATATATATATATATATATATATATATATATATATATATCATGATCTGCATATGAAAAATAAATGTTACTGAAATAACTTAATTTTCAAAACTTTCCTTGTGTTAACAACAATGTTCTTATCAGTTTCTTAGTTTTATTTGTGCAAGTACCCCACATCCTTTTCTTCACAAAGCATCATCATTACTTTTATATCTATTCCTTCATTGTTGCAAGTGTTTAAGCATGTTAACAACTGCAAATACTTACATTTCATCCACCCAAGGTGATGCTACATGGGAATATAACTGCGAAATAACTGTCTGGCATATATAATAATTGTGTGACAAGGAAACAAAGCAACAGAAGAGGCTTGGCATAACAGACTTTAAAAGCCCCTATGTTAACACAGACTTAAAATTAAGTAGAGAGATATAAATGAAATAGATATTAAGTTTAATGTACAATTCACAATATGCTAGGGATTTTAGAATAAATCACCCTGGAATACAATGCTTAAGAGAGCAGAAAAACTGTAAAATGATACATAAGGACATCAAAGGCAGCACAGTGGAAAGTGTACCTGTGTGACGTCATGAGCATCAAAGGATGTTGATGTGAGATGAAGCGTAAATTATGCAACGGTAAAGAATGATGAATAAAGCAAGTGCATGAGGACTGGATGTTGAAAAGATTTTCAAATGGTAATAGACTTAGCCATTCCAAAAGAAAAAGGAGGGATCTGGTCAATAAGACATATGTGCATTTGATGACTTTATTTGAGGTGCATGCAACGAATGTTTGAAGCTGAAAAAATAAATGTATGTAATTACACACTTGTAATGGTTATAAAATAAAATGGGCTACTATACTTCTGATAGGCCATCCTGCTACATACATATAGATACACATAAATATGACCTTCCTGTGGCATATATAGATTTGGGATATGTGCTGTCATATATACTGTACTAATCTATATGTGTACACTGTGATGCGTGCTTATATTTGCTGCCAGACCTGCGTAAAATTACTCATTGGGGGAACTGTAAAATGTGCCCCTGATTAGCCTATCCAAATGTGTAACTTTCATCTGGCTGCTATGTAGCCTGCAATATACATATAACATAATGCCCCCTCTGGGCTCATAATAATGATGCACCTTCTTATGCTATTACTTACAAATAGATCAAGATAAATAGTCCTAAGATCATTGCAGTATAACAGTTCCGGTAGCTGTGGCTTCCCTCGGGAATCTGTTTATTTCCATGTTTACCTTTTGCACCCCTAGGTGGCGCGAATGCCACTTGCTCGCCAGATTAAACCTGTCCTAACTCATTATTCCACAGGATCCTAATAGCTAGCCATCATATTGAACCTGCAACATACTGCATAACTGGTAGAACAAAAAACCGAATGAGAAGGGCAAGTGAAATAAGTCATAAGATAGAAAGGATAAAAGGAAATAGAGAAGATAGATGAGGATAAAGTATGAAGATGAATCTTAACCTTTGGGATAAAGGAGTGAAGGGATAAGGGCAGAGCAAGTGAAACGTGGTAAAAGCTATTCGTAAAGTTCTACAAAATTTAATGGAAAAAACTTGCATCTTATTGATGGGGCTTTTCCAATGTTGGAAGAGGTTAAACTACATCTGCAGACTCATCGTCCTGGATATACTAATGATCTTTAGAAAAAAGGTCCAGAGTCTGTTAAGTGGATTTTAGGTGCTAGAGAAAGGGTGCAACAATAAACTATGTAGCTTGGGGTCAAAGTATAATGTTACTACTTCTTTTTAGTGATATATCAACTGGCGTGACTCACATTTGGAGGCTACCATTTACTTTAGGCAAACTGACTATTTCAAGACTACCCTATAGCTTGAAACTGGGACTTGACATCAGAGATGGACGAATCTTCATTTTGTAGTTGGGGTTGAGGGAAAGACTTATTCCTGTGGTTCCTTTAAATTTTTTAGTTCTTAAACAGTGGATGGACCATGGATATATTGTGAAAGTTACTTAGTCCTAGTAGATTCCTTCCATAATTGGTACATATGCTTCCTAACCTGGCATGTATATATTCCAAGCTGGTAAGTATATGCCTAGAATAGTAAGTATACTCCTAGACTGGTAAGTATACTCCTAGACTGGAAAGTATACTCCTAGACTGGTAAGTACATTTCTAAACAGGTATGAATGCTCCTACACTGATACCCTTTTACAAAGGAGAAATTAGCTTTACAAATGCTAACAAAGGGAGCAACATTCTTGTCCCCTCTCGAGTCATCGTACATATCATGAACAGTCATTTGGAGCTTATACGTCTATGCCATTCTTTGCATTTACACACTTACATACTCACACCTGATCATATACACAACTACTCCCTTATTTACATTTATGCACTTACATATGGACACTCTGTTATAGACAATCTCAACTTTGAGTGGGTAACTTAACATCTTGATATGAAAAGATGAAAACTAATTCGTTTTTCCAGTCCACTAATCATCAAGGGTATTGCCATTTAGTTAAATGAAGGAATTCCATCATTACAAAGGGAGTATCAAAAGGGTGGTTGACATCCATGTAAATTAATGGTCAATCATTGATAATGCATTTGGCTTCTCTAAATAAGGTGATTAACTCATTATAAGAGGGATATAAATTATAAATAGTTTTAAGCAAATTAAGTTTGGTGAAGATTACTAGTCTTGTAAAATTCTTCTTGCCTTAGGGCATGAGGGGTGATAAATTTCCATGTGATATTATGAGATTGTCTGAAGCTATCAATAAAAGGGTGACACACTTAATCAGTGAGGAGAGTTTGACTGGCTTAAGATGTAGGTGCACCGTTAGATACATTACAGTGGGGCATACCACATCTATCTGCAAATTTATGTACCGCTTGTACAAATTCAATGACGATGAAGTAGCAACTTCTAATGCTACTGTTCAAGTTGCGAAACAGATTAACAGCAAGATGTAAACAGTATCTACTTTAAGGAGAATTTCAGCACTAAGGCAGTTAGGGTGAACTGGAATCAAAGGAGGTATAGTGAATGGGACCCTGAACTTTTTTTTATAATGAACACACTGTCTAAGAATTTTCTCAACTTCTTGATGCATTTGGGGGACTCAAAATCCTATATGCAAAGGAATGATACATTGAGGTGTTGTAATGGAGCTAAAGGCTATTCAAACGTTCAACAATAAGCTTCCAAAATGCACAGTGATGTCTAATAAAATTGGGGTCTTCATAATCATATTCCTCTGGGGTATTACTGAGATGAGAACAACCTTTCAGAATACCGTTACTATCAACATAAGGATTTCTATGACCAAGAAATAGGCATTCATCAGAACTGAGAGTGGTGGGGTTACCTTGCAGTTTTCTAAGAATTGTAGGGTAGCTACAAGCTTGGGAAGTTATTCATAGTTAAAGGGGGATTTTTTCGTCCATTTGCAGGTTATGCCTAGAAGTGCTGCATAGTTTTTAACTGCTTCATTAAGCAAACTGTAAAGAGAAAACCGTTAGGTTGGTTGCAGTAAAAGTCTAATGAGACAGACAATGTATTTCTAAGTTAGTTGGAAACTTCCTTTGGTCTTGGTAACCTGAAGTGTTGATAAGCGAAGGGGGGCCATGATGCCATAAATCATCTTTAAGAATAGGCTTAGCCGGCAACTCCACACAATTCGAGGTCATCTGGATTATTTGTCATAGGAATATGCTTGAGAGGTAAGCTGTAAACCAATATAATGATAGTTATTTCCTCAACTCTGTTAAGAACATACTGGGAAGTGCTATTTTGATGTATACCTATTGCAGGGCTGTCAAGGTGTCTAAGTAAATAGTAACACTGGTGTAAATATTAGGATGCAATTCTATCAAATATTAATCCCATATCCGTCATCCAAAGTTTCTGAATGAAAAGCTCGCCTAGAATAGTGACTGGTGAAACCAAACTGACGGGATCATGAATTGGAGAAAACAGGGAAATGGCTTTCCTTTAGGTGTTAATGTGGTAATAATCTTCCAGTAATAATCTTCAGGAGGCAATTTAATGTTTAACATATCTTCAGTAGTATTTTAATTGAGGGCCTGGTAGTCATGGAGTACTTTTCAGTGAAATCCTCTGAAAGAGATACATTATCAGTTCACTTTACTAAGGGCATATTTGCTTTTAAAATGACAAATTCGTAGATAACTTGTATTTTTCATAACGATACAAACCTTTAGCTATTCATTAAAGGTATTACTTTCAGTGAAACTGAAAGGACAAGCCATTATAATTTTAGCGAGGGTTAACTATACATCCTGCTAGTTAGCGGGGGGTGGAGTGGGGTGGGGTGGTAGGGGGTAGTTTGCTACCACTCCCACTCACACACCTGTGATTTAGCTCACTTTGCTTAGAGGTAGGACTTCAAGGGAGGTAGGGTCGGCGGGTAAGTTTGTATAAATAGCTAAAGGTTTGTATCATTAGGAGAAATACAAATCATCTGCGAATTTGTCATGTTCCATAACTGGAATATAAACCTAGGCTATTTATTAGGAGTGACTCACCCATTAGGAGGGTGGACGTCCCTGCCAATCTGGCTCTTTGACTTTACCCGGGGCTCCATGTATTGAATATGTTGGTACCAAATATAAGGAGTCCCTACACCTCGCTGAACCCTGCTATGCAAGGTCTCTGGCCTACGCAAGCTGTGTGTTGAGATAACGGATTTTGAGCGAAGCGAAAAATCTATTTTTGGGTGAAAGAGCCATGTCGTCCTGATGGAAGTTCCTTCATTAGTAGCTTCCTAAGTTATATGTGACTACAGTGATATATCCCAGAGAATTTACCGAAGGTATCCAGAATTCTAACTCCTGGAGCGAGTATCCCTTAAATTTCTCCAAGGGATATCGAGTAAGGACGTATCTTGACACATCTCATAGCTATTTACACCCCGAATAGCCTTTCACTTCGAGAGGGAAAGTGGCAAGAAAATAAGAGAGTCGTTCAAGAGGTAAAACTACTCGACTCTCCTAATGTACTGTAAATAGTTCGGCCATCCGCCACCGCACGGTGCCACCAAACCATTCTCCGTAGCTTTGTAAGTATTACAGATACAGTACCAAAAGGGAGGGATTAACATCCTTTTACTAAAGGAGGGTGGGTCCATCAGGACGACATGGCTCTTTCACCCAAAAATAGATTTTTCGCTTAGCTCAAAATCCGTTTTTTGGGCTTAGGCCATGTCGTGCTGATGGAAGTTTACCAGAGCAATAATGTATCTGTGGATTTAATAGTGCCGTTATCTCGAATTGACTATTTCCTAACCTGGCCATTTGTGGGCCACTATCGCTGCCCTCCCCCGAAAGGATCTCATTTTGTCGAGGGCTTCCAACAACAGGTTGGTTGGTGGGAACAGGTAAATCCTGGACCATCTGTTCCAATCTAGAGACATCGCGTCCGTCGCTTCCGCTAGAGGATCCTCGTACGGGGCTACGTACCGGGCTAACTTCTTGTTGTCGCTCGTTGCGAAGAGATCTACTTGCAATCCTGGGACTTTGCTCAATATGAAGGAGAATGATCCTGCGTCTAGGGACCATTCGGACTCTATCGGGTCGAACCTGGATAGAGCGTCCGCCGTCACATTGCGGAATCCTTGAAGGTGGACTGCTGATAAGTGCCATTTCATCTTCTTAGACAGATGAAGGATGGCTATTATCACCTGATTCAACTGAGGCGATCTTGAACCTTGACGATTTATGCATCTCATCACCACTTCGCTGTCTAGGACCAGGCGAATGTGGATTGAGCGGCGAAGTTTCAGTTTCTTCACGGAAAGAAACACTGCCATGGCTTCCAGATAGTTGATGTGGAAGGTCTTGAACAGGGGAGACCAAGTTCCTTGCACTTTCCGAAGATGAGAATGACCCCCCCATCCTTCCTTTGAAGCATCCGTGTGGACGGTGACTGTAGGAGGAGGTGGTTGCAAGGATACTTTCCTTCTAAAGTTCTTTGTTTCCGACCATGGCTTGAGAATCGATCGCAGATGATTTGGTAACGGTCTTAGTAGATCTCTTCGATCGTTGTAAGCGTATTTTCTCCAGATCCCTGGGGCCTTTTTTAATTGTGCTCTCAAAAGTGGGTCCGTCAAAGAGGCAAACTGGAGAGACCCCAACACACTCTCCTGTTGTCTTCTTGAAATCTTTCGTGACCGAAGCAGATTTTTGACGGCCCCTGCAATCTCCTTTCTCTTTGCCTTTGGCAAGGAGAGGCAATGTGACTGTAAGACCCAGTGGATTCCCAACCACTGGAACTTTTGAGCTGGAGACAGCCGAGACTTTTTCAGGTTTATCTTGAACCCTAGGTACTCTAGGAATTGGATCACTTTTCTGGAGGCTTGCAAGCATTCTTCTTTGGATGCTACCCACACCAGCCAGTCGTCCAGGTAGGCCATCACCTGAACCCCTTTGAGGCGTAGTTGTCGAACAACTGCATTTGCAAGCTTTGTGAATATTCTCGGAGCAATATTCAAACCAAAGGGCATGGCTCTGAAAACGTATTTTCTTTTCTGGAGCTTCAATCCCAGGTAGGGGGAAACTTGACGGTTGATTGGCACATGCCAGTACGCATCCGTCATGTCTATGGAGACTGTGAATGCCCGTTTGGGCAGAAGGGTCCTTATGTGCTGAAGCGTCAGCATTCTGAACTTGTAGTTCACAATGAACTTGTTGAGTGGTGATAAGTCCAGAATGACTCTGAGCTTTTCCGAATCCTACTTCGGAACACAGAATAGCCTTCCTTGGAATTTGATGGACTTTGCTTTCCTTATCACTCTCTTGTCCAGTAGTTCCTGAACGTATTCTTCCAGAACTGGGGTTGAAGGCTGGAAGAATTGAGGAAAGCGTGGTGGAGTTGAGTTCCAACCCCACCCCAGTCCTATCTTGATCAGGCTGTGGGCCCAAGGATCGAAGGTCCACCGATCCTGAAAGTGTAGAAGTCTCCCTCCTACCGGCAGCATCTCACTTTGAGTGCTGGGTGGAAGACTTTCCACCTTGGCCACGACCACCTTTGTTGCCTCTTCCTCTGAAGGGGCATCTAGAAGAGCCTCGAAAGGATCCCCTAAACTTTGGCTTAGAAGAAGCCGACTGCCTTTCGTAAGCTGGGGTGAAAACTGGTGACTGAGTCGCCAGTGTTTGGGGCACCAGTTGAAAGGTGGTGGTAGGTTATGCCACCGTCTGGGGCACCGTGGCCATGGGAAGCTGTTGCTGTCTTGGCTGAGAGGACAGACGAGGCCGCTTCGACTTGTTCTTCGGCTGGGGACCCCTGTCAGCGGAAGATTTTCTCTTGGAGGACAAGCCCCATTTAGAGAGGAGATTCCTATTCTCCGAAGCAGCCTTGTCAACGACCTCCTTCACCACATCACTAGGAAAGAGGTCTTTTCCCCAGATATTAGAAGCTATCAGCTTCCTAGGTTCGTGTTTCACAGAGGCAGAAGCAAACACGAACTCCCGACAAGCCGTCCTGGCTCTGATAAAGTTGTATAGGTCCTTTGTAACTGTAGCCAAGTGCGCCTTGGCAAAGACCATATACATATCTGGAGAATCAGGGATGCTAGCCATCGTTTCTAGCCCCGTTTGTAAAGACATGGACGCTCCCAAGCGTTCCTTCGTCTCATGTTCTCTCTTCAAGAGAAACTCTGACAGCTTTGGGAGGTCCTCGTTGAACTGACGTCCAACGATATCGGCCTCCAGCTTCCCGACTGAGAAGGTAACGTGAACGTCCTTCCAGTCTTTGTCATCTGAAGGGAAAGCAAGGGAGAAAGGCTTGCTCTCTTCCAGCGTGGGGCAGGGCTTTCCTGCCCTCACGGCCTTCATAGCTGCTTTAAACCCTTTATCCATAAAGGGAAAAGCACGTTGAGGGTCAGCAAAAAACGACGGATGTTTTTTGCTTAATGCCGGCACCTTTGAGCTAGTGAATGCCCTCTCCTTTAGTTTTGTGGAAAACAAAGCCTGTGCCTTAGCGAGCTCAAGGACAATTACTTCCTTGGGCTCCGTCTCTTCTTTGGATGCCGGTTCAGTTCTGAGCCAGACATAACAATCCGGGTAAGATGCCCTGCTGGGCCAGAACTCTACTTCCTCCACTGGGACGGTACCCAGTTTCTCCAAAATGAAGATCTTGCCTGCCGGCCCCGCCGACACTGCCGGCCTTACCGACACTGCCGGCCCCGCCGACACTGCCGGCCCCGCCGACACTGCCGGCCCTGCCGACATCGTCGGCATGTAGGGCCAGTCGGTACATGCCGGCAGGCAGGTGTCTACCTAGCCTGTCGGCAGCTACCTCAAATAAAATATGAATATAGTGTCGACCTGCCGACATTGTCGGCATGATGGGCTAGTCAGCATATGCCAACAGGCCGGCATCTACCGGGCCTGCCGACCACTGCTGGCTATAACACTATGGGTGGAAGGCATTGGCCAGCTGCCGACAAGCTACTCAGTTGCGGGCAGGCAGGCCTACTACACTCACCAACGGTCATCGATCAACGATGTCCGAGGTAAGAGATTACAGCGAACTGTAGCCTAACCAACCCAAATCGTCGGTAGAATTAACTGCCGACTAAAGCCCATGATAGACAGTAAGAGAGAAAGGTAAGGATAGGAGACGGCAAAGAATCAGCTATGTCGTCTACATCCTGAAAGAGTGTACCAGTGGAAGAGGGAAATTAATTCGGGCTTCCACTCAACCATATCTCATCTTAAGGAATATGGAAGGCAGTCCAAGGGAGGACTCTAAGGAACACTCAAAGATATGAGGTTATCTGTCAGTAACCTAACCAGGCACTGACAGAAAAACTCTTGCCAGGTCTACAGACGTCCAGAGGAGCCTATGTAGAACCACGGCCATAAGGGTGCTGGATCATTCAACACGAAAGAGATAGCGGGGAAGGGGTAAATAGTCCATAAGTAAAGCAATATCCTAGGGCATTACTTAACCTGAAGGATTCTGTGGCGAAATTTCACCGGTTTACTAAGTTGCCCGATGTGCTGGGCGTGTCACAAGGCCTTAAGGGCTAGCCTCTCAAAACCATTCGGGAAATAAGTAGAATACGGCTATATTTTAACAAAATTTATTATAAAAAATAATAATCTAATACGAGAAATATAAAGAATAAACCTTTACTTGACATACAAAGAGATACTTGACTTAAAGAACATGTGCGTTACTGAAAAAAACTATGTCCGCATCGGACTCAAGATTTTAGCAAAATTAATTAAACATTTAGAGAGTTATCACGATAAACGCCTTACCGAGACCTTTTTACGTACTTTACACAATAACACTGATCCCCTGGCACAAGGATCGATGAAATATTTACAGATACAAATTTTACACAACTCTAGCAAGACCTACATGGAAACCGACCTGGGTACACTAGGGTGGGGAGAGAGAACAATTAGAACTTACTGTGGTTGGGGACGTCGGATCAAAGAGGCAGAGCGGGCCTCTGCAACCTCCTACGTCACCTTTTTCCCGCAATTTTTTTCTGAACCTAAATTTCTAGATTGGATTTTTTTATCATGTTACAATAGAATGAAGTTATATTTCTTAATCTTAAATTACAAGTGGACGATTTCTTTAGTCTCAACGCCTCCCCTACCAGGCGGTTTCTCTTTTTGGTTCTAAACATTCTCGTCTTGAACGACATTCATTCGCCCGCGAGTTCTCTCCTCTCCCTCCAATTTGACACAATCATAGGCGGAGTCAAATGGCGGGAATTTTGATTGATCAGGTCGAAATTCCCGACATCCTCCACGCCCCAAATAAGGAGCGATGAAACGTCGGTCAATCGGACAGGGCTGGACTCGGGGTGGGGGGAGTGACTTACTCCGAGACTCTGTTAGGCTCGCTGCGTAGCGCTCCACAACGACTCGAACAGAGTACGCATAATGTACAACACACAGCAATGTTACCCCGGGGCAATAAACACAATCAATAATATACATATAGCCATACAACAGTTCAAATTAGGCAATGGGCCTAGCAATTCTAATGTACTCGTGTATAATACACATAAGGAACAGCAGAAATTAGTGGTAATGTACACATACATATTACAAAATTCAAATGGCAAAGCAAGTAGGAAATGGGCCTAAAACAAACCAAAATAACAATGGGAATGCATACATGACAATTCCAATGCAAAGGCAATTAGGCAATGGGCCTAAGACAATCAGAAAATGGCAGAAAATGGCAATGGAAATGCATACATAACAATTCAAATGCAAAGGCAATTAGGCAATGGGCCTAAGACAATCAGAAAATGGCAATGGAAATGCATACATAACAATTCAAATGCAAAGGCAATTAGGCAATGGGCCTAAGACAATCAGAAAATGGCAATGGAAATGCATACATAACAATTCAAGTTCAGTCTGCCTTAACTCACAATAATCGAGACTTATATAGCGCTGCTACATGCAGGCTGTTACTTGATGGAGTACAAGAGGGAGGGGCTGGTTCTGTGCAACGCTCGATCTGTACGCACGAGAGACCATCCCGTCCCCGTTCTCCACCCCCTACGCACTTCCAACTTCCGCAGATTCATGCACACCTCACAAACTCCACCCTCCCTACCTTCCAGATAGGACACTCCCCTTTTTCACTCATTGTTTACAGCTACGTTTTATATATCGTCACCTTTCAGCAGACAGTCCATCAGTTCTCGCTGTTTCGCGGCAGCCCTTCTCAATGGGCGTGCAGAACGTCCTTGTGCGTTCGTCTGCTCTGATTCCGTTTCATTTTCACTTCTCACACTAACTGCATAGTTCTCACCTTTCTCGTTGTTGTCGTCCGTTCCTGTGGCTGGTTGTTGAGTTGTCGTAGCTGGTGCCATATCCTGGTCGTCCCCAGACGTCTCCACTATCCCTGGCATTCCTGCTGTCGAACTGTACGCGCCCTCTTCTCCGTCATCGCCGTCGTCGTCGTCTTCTCCTCCATCGTCATCCTCAGAGGGGGCTATTTCTAGGGGAACCAGGTGGCTGACAGCTCGCAGCGACTCGACACCCTCAAACAACACTTTAGCCGAACGCACGACTCCGTCGTAGTCAGGATACGTCTCCACGACACGTCCGAGAGGCCATGTAGCTCTTTTCTTATTTTCTTGTTTAACTAGCACGATGTCTCCGGGGTGCAGCTTGGAGGGTTCCCCGGACCGACAGTCGTGCCGGGCTCTCAAGGCACTCAAGTATTCCCTTCTCCATCGTTCTCGGAACGCCTTCAGTGAATCTGTCAGTCTTATGTAACGATCACGTAGCTTCCGAGAGGTGAAGGTTGCGTTGAGATGGTCGTCCGGCAAGATTGGTGCCATGAGGTGGACTTGGTGTCCTCTTAGCAAATGGGAGGGGGTGAGGACTTCATCCTCGCGCTCGTCACCGCTGTACATAAGCGGCCGATTGTTCATCACTGCTTCTGCTTCTTTCACGAGGGTTAGCACGTGGGCGTCCGGCAGGTACTTCTTTCCGAGGGCTATCTGGAGGGTCCGTTTCGTTACTCCTATCAAACGCTCGAAGTACCCACCTTTCCAAGGTGCACGGGGCGTCTGAAACTGCCACTTTATGCCAGTTTTCTTAAAGAACTGCTGGACTTCATCTTCTTCGTAAAGTCCCTGCAGGAGGTGGCTGGCAGCCTTGAAGGTTTGATGGTTATCGGACATGATGAGCTGCGGGGCACCATGGGTGGCACTAAACCGTCTTAGTGCCAACACGAATTCTTCTGCTTCCAAAGAGGGACAAAAGTCAAGGTACACGGCTTTGCTAGCCATGCAGGTTATGATAAGTATATATCCTGGCCGCGTTTCGGTTTGTATGGCTGCTGTGTGGTCCACTCCGACCGCTGTGAAGGGTTTTGTGAGGGTGATCCTTTCCTTTGGCAGGGGGGGGGGGTGGTGGTGGCTGTCTCGTTAGAGGCTGGAAGGCTAGCTTGCATTCGGGGCATTGCCGCACGGTTCGCTTCGCAATGGAACGTAGACCCGCCACCCAACATTTCTGTCGAAAGATACCTATTAGAGTATTCACCCCACAATGCAAATGTAACTGATGTAAATAATTTAAATACATCCTAACTAAATGACCTTTGGCTGGCAAGAGAATTAACTGATCAGTTTCTCCTACGTGGGACACTCGTCCCCTGGTGCAGATGAGATTATCTACTAAAACTAGATTCAACTGTCTGACAAAATTAGCAACTTCACGAGGGGGTCTGACTCCGCCCTCTAAGTAGGCATAAACAGTAGGCAAATAATGTTTTTGCTCTAATTGGACAACAATACTGAACGGATGCCGTTCTATCTTAGTAAACTTTAAAATTAGTCTGACTACTCTCAACAAGAATTGGAACCCTACTTCCCTTTTCAGGATGTCCCAAATCTCGCCTGGGGGGGTAGGACACATCTCCTCCCTTAACTCCTGTACCGCCGCTACTACGTGAGTTTGATGTAGTGGATCTTCCCCCTTGCAAGGAACAGGCTTTTCCGTGGTCCTGAGGAATTCTGGACCGTTCCTCCACAGGGAGTTAGCTTGCAATTGTCGAGCCGTTGCACCTCTGGATAGGATATCGGCAGGGTTCTGATGACTAGGGACATGGTTCAGACTGAAACTACAAACCTGCTGAATAAAAATAATCTCAACCACTCTGTTAGAAACAAACACATTTTTATGAGACCTGGCATCGGGAGATGCTACCCATGCCAACGTTACCTTACTGTCGGTCCACATTACTATTTCCCGTGGCTCCATCAGTTCCTTGAGTGTTCTTGCTAGTCTGCTGCCTAACAACAAGGCCAGTAGCTCTAGCTTGGGGATCGTCAGTTTGCTCATCCCTTTCGGAGTGATCCTCATTTTGCTAGTAACCAAACTTACCCGTTTGCAATCATCCCTGGTATATGCCACTGCTCCATATGCCTGACTGCTGGCATCGGTGAACACATGAAGTTCTAAACCCCTTTTTCCTATCGATCTTTGAAAGGTTATGTCGCTCACCGCTTTCAAATCACTCAACAATTCACTTGCCTGTTTAGCCCTTTCTTCTCCTAACACATCATCCCAACCTACATTATCCTCCCATAGTTGTTGGAGGAAAAGTTTTCCCTTTACAAATAATGGGCTTATCAAACCTATCGGATCGTAAATGGAGACTAACAGGGAAAGTACCCTACGCTTCGTAGGCACCCATCCCTCCCCCAACTCGCAGATCCTTTTACTTTCTTTCACACACAATCTGTCCACGTCCCGGGCCCATCGCAGCCCGAGCACGTTCACACTCACAGGCTCACTCCACTGTTTCTCGCTATCGAAGGCCAAGTGATTGCTTGCCCACCCTTCCAAGGGCATACCCGCCCCTTTTAAGATGTTATGAACAGACTCATGCTCTTGCCTCATATGTTCAAAATCCTCAAATGTGGCCAGATAGTTATCGACATAAAAAGATTTTACTAAATCTGGGCGGCATTCCACTTTAAAATGACAATTTAATATCTGTTGTAGCAAAAATGGACTAGCTGTGATGCCGAACACCACGACTCTAAAGGCGAAGGTAAGCGCTCGACCAGCTGCCTCGCGCCACAGAAATCGTGTGTATTTGGCATCACGAGGATCTAACAAAACACGATGGAATGCTTTACTTATGTCGGCTAACATGGCATATCGGTTCAACCTAAACCTTATGATTAAACTATATGCTACCTCTACCAAATTGGGCCCAGGTAAGAGACATTCATTCAATGACTTACAACCCTTTGACTTTGCCGAGGCACTGAACACGATTCTAAGGGGGGTGGTACGGCTGTCTTTCTTAACTCCAAAGTGTGGCATGTAATAACCTTCCACTATGGGATTTTTCACCTCTGATATAAAACCTGCTTTGATATATTTATCTATCACTCCCTGATATTGTTCAAAATATTTCCTATCCTTTCTGAATTTGGTCTGCAACGACTCTAACTGCGCCACAGCGTTACGATAATTTGTTTCTGGCCTAGCATCCGACCCGAATGGTAGGCTAACCTGATATCCCTCAGGTTTTCTCACAACGCTTTGCGATACCTTTCGCACGGCCTCGGCCTCGCTAACAGTGTATTGCTCAGATGGGGCGATGCCAACACGGTCTAATCGCCACCACTCGTCTACATCACACAGATATGGCTCGTTCGTGACTCTGCACACTCTCAACGTTCTTACTTGTTCGATCTTTTCCCCTTGGAACAGCCACACCTTCCCGTACGGGGACATACCATTATGCGTCAAGAAAAGATTTATCCCATCTACCTTTTCAACACCTATAATAAAATAGCTAAAATAATCAGCCCCAACTAATATGTGCACATTCTTCATGGTATCTGATTGGTTTGCTGGATCGGCTAACGTGAGTCCCTTGGTCAACAGATGCTGTCTGACCTTTACATAACCCGCGTTATGTATCGGGACGTCCACGTGTTTGTGTGCCACCAACTTCATACGCATTATTCTTTTCCCCATTTCAATCCTGCAACTTACTACATCGTATTGTCCGCTTATTTCCTCGGAACCAAACGGAGCTATATTTAAGGATACTCTCCCTACCACCTGTAGGCTTAATTGACGGGCAATTTTTGCTGAGATGAAGCTCCTCTGGCTTCCTGAGTCGAGAAATAGGCGGACTCGCTTACTACCTTGCCTTAGTTGGATACCTGCCATGGCTGTTGGCAAGATAGTGCATGGGAGGTCCACATCAGACCTCTGCGCGATCTTTGCGCTTGTGCATGGTTTAGATTCTACTTTAACTTTGGATGGACGGGGGGCAGTTTCGTTCTGCGGAGGCGTCGCATTTACTACGGGGCGGGACGTTGTTGATTGACTATTACTACTATGACTAGGGATCGATTGTGGTCTACCCGCATCGCAAATTGCAGTGTGGTGCTTAGCATTACAGTTTCTACAGGAATTTGAAACGGGACATTTATCGCTACGATGGCCTGATTTCGTGCAATTAAAACAAAGACCCCTTTTTAGCAAAATGCGACGTCTAGCAGCTACGTCAGTCACTTGGCGACATCCGTGAGGCGGGTGCCGTTCGCTACAAAATGGGCAGGAATTATTGTGGATGGGATGGGTTTTCGGTCTTACACTACTGTCTGGTCTTTTGTCACTCTCAAGACTGTCGCCTCTCTGCAACGCATCGTCTTCTAGCATTCTCACAATAAAATCTATTGCCTCGAAAAACTCGTCCAACGTATAGTCGCATTTTCTCAAATGCTCTACCACTTTGCGGTAGAGCTTTCCCTCTGACAGTTTTTGATTAATGAGGCTCATGACCATGCCCTGGCCTATGTCATTGGTACTCAGTCTTTTGATTTGTTCAATAATGATGGTCAACTCAAAACGAAACCTTTTGAGTTCTACTGGGTTTAGTGACGGCACAAAGATGTTGGCTAATTTACGGTGCAGAATCACGAGTGTCTCGTGCACGTTGCCATATTGCTTATCTAATAGGTCTAATGCTACACTATAGTTCGCGGCGGTTACACTTAGAGATTTGATGATTCTAAGTGGCTCTTTGCCCAACGTCCCCAATAAATATGTGAATTTAGACACTTCGTCTAAATCAGCTCTTCTATCCACGTGGATTGTGAATAGTTCACGGTACGATGTGTACTCTTGCACTTCCCCTTCAAACGTGGGGAGAGGCAGCGGCTTCAACCTGGGGAGGGCAACATTCCCCGTTGAAGGGCCTTTCAATTTATCTATCCTATTATACAATAGGGTGGAAGCATGTGTAGCTTCGCCTAACATGTGCCTGATTCGGGCTTCGATACTAGATTCTAGTTTCACGCGCTGGCTTTTGTATAGCTCTTTAAGCTGTCGGACCTCTGCCTGCAACTCCGTTACCAAATTCTGGTAAATGGACTCAGAGTAGGTCTCTAATAGCGCCCTTTGCGTTTCGCTAAGTAAGTCGTTTATTAGGCCCATCGACGCCTCGATGTGCACGATCGTGGACACCGCCATCTTAATTAACTTTACTTTACGTTTGGGGGGGTTTGGCAAAGCAAGGAAAGAAAGGTAACTTTAAGTTAGGAAGGGCCTCAAAGAAACTGACCCACGTGGGCGATTGCACATCGGGACGTAGACGACCTTTAATTGTTACTTCTCTCCCACCCTCAAAAGCTCATATTTTAATTAAGTCCCGTCCGGCTCTGGGAAGCGCTTTTGATCCGGTTCGAAGGACCAAATGTGGCGAAATTTCACCGGTTTACTAAGTTGCCCGATGTGCTGGGCGTGTCACAAGGCCTTAAGGGCTAGCCTCTCAAAACAATTCGGGAAATAAGTAGAATACGGCTATATTTTAACAAAATTTATTACAAAAAATAATAATCTAATACGAGAAATATAAAGAATAAACCTTTACTTGACATACAAAGAGATACTTGACTTAAAGAACATGTGCGTTACTGAAAAAAACTATGTCCGCATCGGACTCAAGATTTTAGCAAAATTAATTAAACATTTAGAGAGTTATCACGATAAACGCCTTACCGAGACCTTTTTACGTACTTTACACAATAACACTGATCCCCTGGCACAAGGATCGATGAAATATTTACAGATACAAATTTTACACAACTCTAGCAAGACCTACATGGAAACCGACCTGGGTACACTAGGGTGGGGAGAGAGAACAATTAGAACTTACTGTGGTTGGGGACGTCGGATCAAAGAGGCAGAGCGGGCCTCTGCAACCTCCTACGTCACCTTTTTCCCGCAATTTTTTCTGAACCTAAATTTCTAGATTGGATTTTTTTATCATGTTACAATAGAATGACGTTATATTTCTTAATCTTAAATTACAAGTGGACGATTTCTTTAGTCTCAACGCCTCCCCTACCAGGCGGTTTCTCTTTTTGGTTCTAAACATTCTCGTCTTGAACGACATTCATTCGCCCGCGAGTTCTCTCCTCTCCCTCCAATTTGACGCAATCGTAGGCGGAGTCAAATGGCGGGAATTTTGATTGATCAGGTCGAAATTCCCGACTGATTCTGTCCTCATATAAGCCTCAACTAGATGAAGTTAATTCCCCAGGTTGGGTTAGGCAATGAGAGAACGTCCGAAAACGAACTCATGAGAACAGAATCTCGTACCAGGGATCAAAACAGGGAAGAAACCTATCCTCCCGTTAAGAACCCCCAATACAGGACTGTCTGCTAGACCATAAAGAGGAAATTGTAAAACAATAACCTCTACAAGATCTAGGGAGGCAAGCCTCCTGAACAGCAACTAGCCCTACTGGAATACCGACAAGCTACTCAGTTGCCGGTATAAATCCAGGTAGTCAGATGCCTAACACAGACTTACTCTGATGTCCCGTCCCCAACTCCAAACTCAATGCTGACAAGCTACTCAGTTGTCAGCTCAGAGAAAAGGAGAGGGAAACGAAACGCCCCAGAAAATTTACCCAACCATAGGTTACAGTAAATTAACTGAGGATAGCCTAGGCTAATCAAAGGGAAAGGGAATAACTCTTATATCTCATAGAGATAGTACTGACTTACAGGGGCAATGATATCTATCTTACCCCTAAAGACAATACAAGAGTAATGGGGACATATAAAGTATACTAAAGCACTAAAGCTATTAAGCTAGAGAGCTTAGAGAAACGTTCTACGTAACTCTGGTATACTATTATGGAAGAGGAAAGGAAATAGTAATATCTTAATTGTATAAAATATTGCCTGAGCTTCAATACAACTTTACCAGGAAGGTTATATCATGCATGAGGTGTGAAAGTGCCTAGGCTAGAAGCCTAGCACTCGTGAGGCTCGCAATTATAGCCAAATTCACGACAACAATGACATAATATAAAAATCCCTAGCTAAAATACTATATAGCTAAAGTTATTAAAGCAAGGATGCCGGGAATATCGTTCTTGCTAACTAAATGAACGAAAGAACGATCACGTCATGACGCCATCCGGCCGGCAACAGCTCTTGTTACGTTAATTACGATATCAATCGGAAAGCAAAACTGGCAAGAGCTTACATTTACACAATTCAAAGATATTACTTAACTTTCCAGAAGCTGATGAAGCTGGAGAATCCAAAATAAAGCAGAAAAAGCTTTGAAAATAGCGAGATAACACAGGGAATACTGGTCAGCAAAGCTACAAACGAAAGAATGGTTTGGTGGCGCCGTGCGGTGGCGGATGGCCGAACTATTTACAGTACATTAGAAGAGTCGAGTAGTTTTACCTCTTGAACGACTCTCTTATTTTCTTGCCACTTTCCCTCTCGAAGTGAAAGGTTATTCGGGGTGTAAATAGCTATGAGATGTGTCAAGATACGTCCTTACGCGATATCCCTTGGAGAAATTTAAGGGATACTCGCTCCAGGAGTTAGAATTCTGGATACCTTCGGTAAATTCTCTGGGATATATCACTGTAGTCACATATAACTTAGGAAGCTACTAATGAAGGAACTTCCATCAGCACGACATGGCCTAAGCCCCAAAAAGCAGTGTAACTGTCAAGGTGAAAGTTGTTCTGAGACTTTGCAAGGAAAACTGTTGGACCAAGACTTTGTAAGGAAAACTGTTGGACCAAGACTTTCCCAATACCACCTCGCCAGGGTATGGGGACGCAACAGTATTGACACAATACTAGGTACACAAGGGAGCATGGTTTACCCGCATTGGTGGAGGTCAGCTTGTGCAGAGAACCCAGGCTGCTGCTTTCCCCATAAGAGAGGAGAATGAGGAAAAGAAAAAGAGCCAGTCATTTCTTTTCATTCATGCAGACTAAAGCCAGGTAACAATGCCCTCAACCTTCTGCTACTTGTCCAATAAGGAGCTTGAGGTATACAATCAGCTGTTGTGCAGCCACCACAGGACCGATAGAGATCGTATCAAGTTCCTGTGGGTCAACGTGTTGGATGAGGAAATGGATTCAGAGTGTAATCGATGACTCTATGAATACAGCGGAGATGATGTTTTGGTGATCCTTCTCTTGTTTCTCCAAGTGCTGACAACAAGAGAAGGCCCCCGGGTGGGCTGTTGCCGTTCTCTTGAGGTAGAGCCTCAAACCTCACCCTGGATCGTCAGTTACCAATTGGAGACTTGTCTAGGATCCGACACCTCTGGAGATTCTGTCTTGGCAACAAACTCAGCGACGAAACTGAACGTTGCCTTTCACTCCTCTCATGAATGATAGATATTGAAAGAGAGACCATGAAGTTCTTTGACTCGTTTGGCCACAGTCAAAGTGTGTAGGTACAATGTCATCTAAAACATGTGAAAATTTGTTGCCTGGTGAAGTGGACCGTAGGGAGGTCTCCTTAGAGACCGAAGAACTTGAACCACGTTCCGAGAGGAAGGTCTCAATTCTGACTGGGGAAAGGCAAGTTTGTAAGTATGCATGAATTAGAAAAAATCTAGCAGTGAGGGGCTGTCCCTTCCTTTCAGTTTGAAGGCGAGGCTCAAGGTTGAGTGATCGTCTGTACCTGCTGAAACTGAAAAGGGGGGGTCTTTTCTTTCTGCAAATACTCGAGGATTCCGCTCTTGCTGGTATAGAGGTATCGAGTGGAGAGATACGCTTTCGTATGACACCAACCACAGAAGACGTTATACTTTGCCGGGTAGACTGATATCCAGACAACCTCTTTGCAACTTATTGCAAAAAACCTCTCTGAGAGAGAAGGTGCTAGATAGTCTCCAGGTGTACAATCATAGCGAAGCTATAGCTTGCGGTAGATGTTGAAGTGTCGTTGTCTGTGATGTGGAGAGGGTTCTCTTAGAGGCTCCGTCAGAGCTGCAGGAGATTCAGAAACCATTCCGCGTAATGCCATAGCAGAGCTATGAGAGACCATGAGAGGCTGATCGATGTTCTAGTCTTATTGAGGACCCTTCTCTTCAGACAAAATGGGGATGAGACGTAAACGTCGCTGTTGTACCCACCGTTGTTGGCATGCCTCTTGCCAAAGAGCCTTGGAGTTTAGGACTGGGGAGCAGCAGAAGCCTGAGGTTCAGGGGCGTTGCGAACAGATCCACAGTTGGAGAACCCCATAAAGTCAGGACTTAGTAGGCTACAAGGTGATCCAAAGACAATTAGGAACAACTTATCTGAGATGTTGTGCACAGATTGTTGGTAAGCACATTCCTCTAGTATGGAATGAAGCCGGCTGATAGTGGTACCGAGCGGATTTCGGCCCATCTTAGTATTTATACTGTTAGATAAGAAGAGGCTGCGAGCAAGTTCCTTCTTGCTTGTTGATGTGAGCCACTATGTGGTGTTGTCACTCATCACACCGCTGAATGGCCCATCAGGAATTGATGAGGATGTTGAAGGACCGGAAAGTTGGCCTTCATCTCTTAAGCGATTCAAGTGAAGGTACTTTCGGACTCTGTCCAGAGGCCTGAGGTCGAGTGGTGCAGCAGGATGGTCCCTCTTCACTTCTTTTGATGTGTCTAAGCACAGCATCAAGTCTGGGGGCGGGGTGGGAGGGAATATGAAGGTTACACTCCTCCGTAGATTTTCGAATACCACCCATTCCTTGAGGTTCGTCCAAT
Organism: Palaemon carinicauda; assembly: GCF_036898095.1. Taxonomy (NCBI): domain Eukaryota; kingdom Metazoa; phylum Arthropoda; class Malacostraca; order Decapoda; family Palaemonidae; genus Palaemon; species Palaemon carinicauda. Next base: position 110,353,930 of record NC_090726.1, on the reverse strand, counting down.
CTTCAGGTCACATGGGGATCAGAATATCCGGGGAATCGAAGGCCCAATTCCAATCAGACTCAAGCCACCACTGGAGAGAACAAATCCTGAGGCAGCCATTGGAAACTAGACCGGTCAGGGATGATAGGTGTCCGAGGAGACAGCCACTCTGGGCTGGGAGTTCATCTCATCTTGACAAAGGGTCTTGTGACCTTTCTAAGCCTTGTTATCCTGTTTTTGATAAGAAGGTTTTTGTGGAGATTGGTTTCTAGAATCATTCCCTGATATACCAGTTTCCGAGAGGGAAGTAGTTTCAGAAGTTCTGGTGCTAACACAAGGTTACCACTGAGTCTGCTAGGATCAGTCAGTCGTCCAGAAAACAGAGGAGATGGATGCCGAGCCTGTGAGCCTAGGATGGGTGCTATGGAAAGACCGAAGCACAGTGCCCTGAACTGGTATTTCTTGTTGTCTAGACTGAATCTCCAATACTTCCTTGGTTGGTTTGGGGCTGGAAGTATGCATCCTTTAGGTCCAGCGTGCACATGAAGACCTGTGGTCTTACCCCTTGTTTGAAGTTCTCCAACATGGTGTGGACATAAACCCAAAGGGCAAGCTGCTTGCGGATCCTTTTGCATAGGAGTTTGTTGATGCTGGGGTCTTGACTCGGAGGAAAAGATGGGATGTGATACCCTGTGTAAGGATTCTTCCCTGGGAGAAAACTCCTTTAACTGATAGAAGTGGGTAAGGAAACACTTAATCCTGCCATGCGCCCTGATGTGGTTGATGCTATTCCTTAGAACAGCATCGTTCTGGCAAACGTTAACCAATAGTCAATGGGTGGGTATTGTGGCTACTGTGCAGATGGAGTGTTCTCGCAATTAGTCACCTGTAGACATGCCACTGATGGGGGCTGTTGATCGCCTGCCGATCGCTTTAGTGGATCATTGTGATGGTGAATGGCGAGTAGCAAGAAGTGTGTTGTTTTATCTTCCGATCTAGGGAACAGCGAGCAGAGGTTGACTAGAGAGTCTAAGTGACGAACTGCAGGTGAAGAGCGAACTGCTGATGATCGGCAATCTGTGAGCTGAAGATGGTAGCTGACAAGCAGAGAAAGGCTGTATGGTCAGTCAGCAGAGGAAGGTTGGCAATCAATGAGTTGACGATCGGCTTGGAGCGCCCTGAAAAACAGCAGAATAGTTTAGTGATAGCTAGTTGGTGATCGGCGAGCCATTGACGATCAGCACTCGGAGCTCTGAAACGAAGCTTGGAAAGCTGACGATCAAGAACCGTATGATTAGAGAAAAGTTCGACGATCGGAGTGTTGAGCTAATGATCAGTGAATGGCAATCTAGTGATCGGTGATTGGAGCATTAGCGAATGGTTAGCTAGCGATAGGTGAGCTAGCAACTGCTGACCATTGAGGACTGGCGATCGGCAAGCTAGAGATCAGCAAGCTGACGATTGGCTATTAGAGTGTTGGGGTCAGAGATCAGCGAAACTGAGGTCGATGATCGAAGAAAACTGAGCAATCAATCGGTGATCTAGTGATGGGAGAGTTAGTGATCAGCAAGCTGATGACAGGTTATCAACTAGCAATCGGCGATTAGCACGCTAGCAATTGGAGATCGTTAGCAATTGGCGAGACTGGAGGTCAATGATCAGAGAAAGATGAGCTAGCAATTGGCAATCAGCAAACGGTTATCTAACGATCAGCCAAATGAGGATATTTCATTGGTGGAAGACGAGCTAGCAATCGGCGGACTAGTGAACGGCGGTCGGTAAGCTAGTGATCGGCAAGCTAATGATAGGCATTTCACAACATCCAGATCATGTTTGCTGACGGTAGTGCTGTCAGAAAAACCTCCTGAAGAAAAAGGGACCAAGGGTTCCCTGTTTGGAGTCTCAACCAATGGTTGATGCGGTGGATCTGTGAGCGCTAATGAACTGGAGAGCTCTGGCGCACAGGAGAGTGTTTGTGAACTGGAGAGCGCTGATGAGTAGGAGAGCGCAGAGGCGCAGGAGAGTAGGTGCTGAGAACAGTGAAAATGCACTGGAGAGTGCCGGTGATCAGGAGATTGCTGAGGCATTGGAGAGCGCTGGCATGCTGGAGAGCGCTGGTGCCCAGCCAAAGGTCTGGAAGGCGAGTTCTCGAGGGCGAGGGATGTTTTTCAACATCACGTGACACGAACAGTGAAGGCAGGTCAGGAACAGGGATGTGCCCTTTGAAAGGGCAAACATCCACCGTGGGGGATTGCGAGCGATCCACAGAAGAGTCCAAGACCGAAGGAGAAGGTCCAGAGACGGCGAAGGTAAAGGGCCAGAACACGATGGAAGAGGAGGCTCCTCTGCGGGGGAAGGCTGCATTGCTGAAGAGCTAAAGAGGCATCTCTCCGGTGAAGGTGTACTTCTAAGGAGAAGGGATGACACCCTTTGATAACGTCCTTTGGGGGCCGATGGATCAGCAAGCTGTCCTTCAGCAGTAGCAATCCTCCGAAGAGGAGTCTCTATGAGTGGACCCTCTCGTGAACGAGGGAGGTGATCACTTCGCAGGAGAGACTTGCCTAAGACTATGCTCCGCCCCTTAAGGAAGAGAGACTCAGCAAGAGGGGGAGCGTAGTCTACGCAAAGACAGCAACAGCAGTCGGAGTCGATGAAGTGATGAAGACGATCCAAGGAAGTTCTTCTTCGGAAGGGAGAAACAACCCAACAACTGGGGAGGAAAACTCTCTCCGGGAAGGGAAAGTAGTCCAACCCCTGGAGGCAAACTTCCTGGCAGCGCTTTAAGATGATCTGCAAAGAGCGCTGCCTGAGGAAGTGTAGCCAGGGCTAGTTCTTCGAAGATGGAGTGCTGGTTAGGAGCTGCCACGGGCGTACTTCTAAGGAGAAGGGATGACGCCCTTTGATGACCCCCTCAGGTGCCAGCAGTGACAGCAGATTCCCAAGGCATGAACGAACAGCTCTACTTTGTCGGCTCTCTTAGTCGAATGACGAAGAACTGCATCGCTAACTGAGGAAAAATAAAATAAATTGTTACAAAAAACTCCCTTGGGAGGAACAAATAGTCCACGGATAGGAAAGGTGACCATCAATGGAACGAACATAAAATAAGAACTGCGCACTTCGACGGGAGAAGGAGAGCAGAGAGAAATTGTAATAAAACAAGAATTACAATTATCTAAATTAGCTAAAAATATTCGCTAATCAGAAGAACCACTGGATTCTCCATCAGGAAGTATTCCCCGCGGTGAAGAAGCTGAAAAGTTAAATTACAAACAATTATAATTTCACTTAAATAATGAAGAAAAATAATTGGAAGCGCAACCTAACCCGCTAACGGGAAAGGGGCTCCCTCCCCCTTAGTATACAGTCGGAAGCCCATGAAAGGTGAACAGCCTTGAGAAGAGAAAGACAGAAGTCAGGCTCTGAAAGGCCACACTCCCTTCTCGTAGTATATCTATGTGTTCCCCGTGGTAGAGGGAAAGGCCTTTGAAGACAACAGTTGAATGAGGAGGGTCCAAATGATAACGATTCCCCTGCGGCGGTGGCAGAGCAACGGCAGGTTATCCGGCAACGGGATGACCGATGGATAAAGGGGGAAAGGTTGGAAGGGAAGGGTCTCAGGCCTTGCGAAAATCTCTTACAAACCTGCCGTATATGTTATCACACACACAGCACAAACACTGAAAAGGAATCTTACAACATATATATATATATATATATATATATATATATATATATATATATATATTTATAATGGATTTTGAGCAAAGTGAAAAATCTATTTTTGGGTGAGATAGCCATGTCGTCCTGATGGAAGGTTCCATTAGGTAGCTTTCTAAGGGATATTTGTTACAGTGATACTCCCAGAGAATTAACCATAGGTCTCCGGAATTCTAACTCCTGGCGCGAGTATCCTTAATAAATCTTTAAGGATATCACATAATATCAGGGGACGTATTTTTTGATACGACACATAGCAATCTTCTCCCCGAATAGATTTAACTCTTTGAGGGGGAAGAGTGGCGAACGAAAGGGGAACCATTATCAAGGTACCCGGTGGACCCCCTCCCCTTACTACTACGGCCCATCATTCCTAGTTGCATTTAAGCAGGAATAGCCGCAGATAGAGTAGTTTCGGGTGGGGTCATTTTAAGAAAGAAGGCTGGGTCCATCAGGACGACATGGCTATCTCACCCAAAAATAAATTCTTAATTTTGCTCAAGATCCGTGTTTTGGGCTCGGCCATGTCGTCCTGATGGAAGCTTAACAGAGAATTAACTTGAAAGTACTATATCTGTGGGTTTGTATAAGTGCCTTTACTTTGAATGAATTCCTTATATGGTCTCCTAGACACTTATATATGACAATACCATTGTTTGTCATATCCACTAAGCTTGGAAATAGCTTAGGGCTTCCTGCCCCCTGCAGGGAAATTGTCGACTTTGACTATAAGGATTCAAAGTTTGTATTCCCGTAAGGACATGAGGGGAACTTCTTTGAGATTACCTAGTTGTACTTTGGAAATCATTACAATCAAGGTATCTATTTAAGGAAAAATAGAAAAACTCTGGAATCTTTTATTGTAACACTGAGGATAAAAGAAGATGCAGATACATATTTCTCTTTTATTTTCATAAGCAATATAAGATGATAATAATGTATCATGAGAAGGAATCTAGCCTTGCATATATGAACATCATGGTTATATATATTAGTGTGCTACTTTTATAAGCACACATTGAGTATGTGTTGTTTAAGATGTGTATAGCTGGATAACGAAGTACATCTTATTAGCTTTAAAAGTATTTATTAGTTAAAAACAACAGAGTTAAACATCTCCATCACTGGAGGGAGCTGGGTTGGTCAGATGACCAATTCTGGTGAAGTATAGATATGAACTGACTAAATTATCGATATCACAGATATCGTATGCTTAGTTTATATAGGAGTTTTGTCACAATCTCGGAAGACACCTGCATCCGGTGACGTCACAAACTTTCACACGCTGATGCATGGTGTTGACGCTTAAGAAAAATGTCACATTGTTGAGGCTGCATTGTGCGTCATGTTTATGATTTGAATGACTACAGCAAGTCCCACGGCTAGCATCTTCATCCAAAATAACATATTACGTCATGTGTTTTAAACATGTAATATTAACTATTTTAACTATTACATAAGCTCGGCCAGCTATCTCAATTTTTTCACAAAAATTTAACAAGCCACAACATGGTTACTAGGTGTGACTGGACATATGTATTATTCTTTGTTTAACTTTAGCCATAATCAAACGAGGACGAATGTCCAAATAGGCACATTAAAAAATAATAACAATAATGTATATGAAAAAGATATTACCAAAGCAAAGAAAAAAAATGCATGATAAAATAAAGATCATATATATGGTACATTGCTAGCAAATGATTATATGGTACCAAAAAAAAACTACTGACTTACATATGATTCGGTAACTTGTTAAAGAATAATTGTTACCTTTGTCAGAAACATAGATTAACATAATACGGTAACTAATAAAAATATTTGTTACCTTGGCAAAAATTCAATTTTTTAGTGCACAAACACGAATTCCTGGTACGTACACGTACCACGGTTTCGTACATATATATATATATATATATATATATATATATATATATATATATATATATATATATATATATATATATTTATATATAGGGCTGATATATTTCATTAGATGCCCATAGATTCTGTTATATATATATATTTTTTTTTTCTCTTTTCTTTTTAACATTCCGGCTTATATATTTTTATTAGATGCCGAGAGAAAAAATGATTTATATATTTTTTTTTTAAATTTGTTTTAAATGTATTTTTAACAATGCAACGTAGATAATTTCTTCAATTACATATTACTAGCGTACTAACAGCTTTTCTTACAAACTCTTTCCGACAATTTACTCCTTTAGCGAATGAGGTGGCCACTTCAAACGGCTTTAAACTGAATTAAATACGGAGTATTGTCTGGACAAGGCGAAACATTCTTTTGTAGCTGCCTGCTGTGCCGTAACCTACGCCAAACAAGGATGTTCACGGCGATAAATATCACCACCGTGAAAACCAGACCTGCTAGTAGTATGGGGTGAAGGATTTCCTTATAAGTCGGTGACAGGTGGTCCCTTTCGGTAAGCTTCATCAACCGCTTTGCAACCTGTCTGTTATACGGGAGAGGGAGTGCTGGCATTGTAGAGGTCCACGTGAAGTTCGCGAAGTAGGCTCGTTCTCTGATGAGTGTCCGTAGACCAGTCACCATGGAATTAGGGGAAGTCCCGATATAACCATCTGCTGCGACGAAGATGTGGGTGAAGGACGTGGATCCGTCAGGGCATGATACATTGAAGCCGTCCTTGTCGTATCGTATCCACGAGCCATTGTTCAGTCTGCAATTGAACTCATTATTGTCAAAGGGATAAAGCTTATCCAGACAATTTTCACTTGTATGGGAGAGAGCACCGTCTAGCACTATACCTAACTCGCATGAATCCATTAAGTTTTTATGGAATTCAAATGAGTCAGCTGTACATATTTTTCTATCCATTGCATCTGAACAGTGAGTTAATTGATTTAAGTCTTTAATGACCGTATATGTTTCCTTGTCTGGGGAAATCAATACGTGTCCTGTCAAACTGGATATTACTGGATTTGAGTGATTCGTCATGAAAGTTGGAAATGGTGATATCCTGTAAGATTGCCAGGCATCAGAAGAATCAAAGGGAATTGTAATCATAATCTTGTTATTATCAACGTTTACTGTTATTAGGCTGTAATAAAATTCTAACCTATGTTCGTCTAACAAAGGAACATAGCCCAGTCTATCCCTTCCGTTCTCCAGAATTAACTTTAAGTAATTTATAGGCAACAAATGGGGCGACAGTACACCTTTAGTTGCTAACGTGATAGCTTCTACATAATCCTTGGATTTCTCAATGAAATGTGCAATTCTGTTATGTATGTGATCTATCTTTGAATCATAATACGTTAATGTTGCCAACAAATCCTGTACTTCCATAATCTGAATGATATCATTTGAATGTTCATTTACTAAATCCATAATTTTATTGATTGAAGCTAACTAATTCCTTACTTCTGACATAATCAATTCATCTTCATGAGTCAAGAACTCAATTTTCTTAATTTGATTACTAATTTTAAGACGATTGGAAATCCCTAAACCTAAACTTGCAACAAACCCAAAGATGTTTAATGCAGCATAAATAAACGGATTTCGTCTTTCTTTATGTTCGTGTCCTACAGTCCACATCAAAAGGTCATAAGCCAAAGATCCTGTCTCGTCAGTCTTATTTTTCAAGTCATCAGATAGCATCTCTGCAACTTTTAATGTTGTTCCAAGCAAACTCTCTGTAGTCAAATGAAAATGTCTTCTATGCAACTCATCCAATGAGGCAGAAAACCTTGAAATGGCGGTTCTTAAGCTAGTGACATCATTCTCTTGAAGAAAAATTGCTTGCATATTCACTTCTACAACTACGTTGGTTGATGTAATAAAAACGTCTTCTTGTCTTTCAACTATAGTGCCATATTTAAAATTTATACTTTTAGTTTTAGAGCTCATCCCACACGAGAAAAATGTCTGAGCGAACAATATCACTCCCAACAACAAAAAATTAATCTTGGAAACCTGTAACGAGAAAAATATATGTAATTACTCCTGTATTAAAAAGAAAACTTTTAATCACACAAAACAAAAAAAAAATTTTCCCTCACTTCTTTTCCTCTCTTTTCTTTTTAATTTCTTATGTGAGCCAATGGTACTATTCTCTCATCCGTGGGTTGGGATACGTTTCGAACTCTAAACCTATTGGCCGTTAATGTTTCCAAAATGTTAAATGGGCCTTCAAACTTAGGTGTTAGTTTATAATTGAGCCCTTTTCGTACATTGATTTGAATATATACGTTATCACCCACGGTATATGTTTTAGTTGGTTTCGCTGTTTTATCATGATTCCTTTTCATTATGATTTGTGATTCTTCTAAATTCTTTCGAAGGATATCATATCGACTTATACTTGCATTTATACATTCTTTTAAAGGATTTGATAGATTAGTTGTAGGGGTTAATACATGGAAAGGCGTTCTAACTGGGGTACCATACAATGCTTCATGCGGTGACATTTTAATTGATATATGATATGAATGATTCAGAGTACTCAGTGCCGCCGGTATTGCAATATCCCAGTTGGGGTCTGATCCCCCTAGTGTTACTCTTAATATATTTGCTCTTTCCACTAGCCCATTCGACTCTGGGTGATATATCATGGTATTTATTTTCTTTATGCTGAGGAATTCACACAATGAGGTAAGAAAGTGATTATCAAATTCACCACCCGAGTCTGAGATTATCATGTGTGGAATTCCATGTTTACAAATGTAACACTCGTAAAACTTCCTAGCGCATTCAATCGCAGTTTTAGTTTTAAGCGCTATTAGTTCTGTATATCGAGTTAAAGCATCTATAATTACTAAGAGGTGCTTATTTCCTCTGTCTGACTCTTAAAATCCTGTTAACAAATCTAAATGTATTCTTTCAAAGGGTTGATTGGGCACAGGATAAGCTCCTAGGCTGACAGGTGTTTTCGTATGCCCTTTGTTTTCCTGACGTGCGACAATTAGCCATGTGTCTTTTTATATCTGTAAGCAATAAAACAATGATTTGGCTTTCTGTGACATTAATGAGAACCCCGGGTGTCCATGTAATGGATTTGAATGCAACCAATTCAGGACAGTGGAAATAAGTGAGATTGGTACTACTACCTGGTCGTTAGTTACATGTGGTGTATTGCGGGTTTTCCTTGTCACAGTCCTACACAGAATATTATCTTTGATTATATAATTCTGCTGCTTATACTTTATATATTCCTTTTCCTTATGATTGCCTTTCAAAGCATTTATAATTGTTTCTATTTTCTGATCTTTTCTTTGCTCAGTCTGTAACAATTCAGCGCTCCAGCCTAAATCTTCTTGTTCAGATATTGTTTTTACAATAGGCATGGATGTTGATATATCTATTAATTCAGCTAAAGGCTCCGTACAAGATGACACGGGGTTGCGTGATAATGCATCCGCAATGATATTTGCTTTCCCAGGTAAATACCCGATTCTTGCGCCAAAATCTTGAATGATCAAATGCCACCGAGTTCGTTTAGGGCTGTGGTTGAAGCCTTTAAAGAACTCTGTTAGTGGTTTATGGTCAGTAAGAACCTTAACGGGATAACCGTAAATTATGAACTTAAAATGCACTAGCGAATTAACAATAGCTAGCCCTTCCTTGTCTATTACTGCATACTTACTTTCGGAAGTTCTCAATTTTCGAGAATAGAAAGCTATCGGGAAAAATTGTTTATCATATTGCTGAAGCAATACCCCTCCTACTCCTAAGTCTGAGGCGTCTGTTGCAATGAAGAATTCCTTACCGAGGTCAGGAAATTTTAAGATAGGAGAACTACACAGTTCATCTTTCAAAGTATTAAACGCCTGTTGATGTTGCTCAGACCATATGAAATCTACGCCCTTCTTCGTAAGATCAGTTAAAGGAGCGGCTATTATTGAATAGTTGCGTATAAAACGCCTGTAATATCCACTACAACCCAGAAATTGCTGTATTCCCTTGACATTAGTAGGTATGGGAAAATTACGTATAGCCGACACCTTATCATGGACTACTTTAAGACCTTGGCTTGACACCATGAAACCCAAATATATTAATTCTGTTTTGAAAAATTCACACTTACTAATCTTTACCCTTAAGTTATGTTGTCTTAATCTCTGTAGTACTAGTTCTAACTTACGTAGATGTTCTTCTAAGGTGTTGGAAAAGATTACAAGATCATCCATATAGGCATGCAATATATCCCCTAACAAGTCTCCAAACACTATGTTAATCATTCTTGTAAATGTTATAGGAGCACAACGTAAACCAAAAGGCATCCGTAAAAATTCATAATGTCCCCTGGCTGTACTGAAGGCTGTGTATGGGATACTATCTTCTTCTAATGATATCTGGTGAAAGCCTTTAAGTAAGTCCAAACTGGTAAAATATTTATTCTGACCTAACAAAGACAAAATATCGTCAGTACATGGCACTGGGAATCGATCAGGGATCGTTTCCTCGTTTAGACGACGAAAGTCGACGCAGATACGCCATGTTCGATCTTTTTTCGGTACAACTATTAAAGGAAAATTATAAGGGCTGTTTGATTTCCTAATGACTCCTTCTTCTAGCATTTTACCTACTTCATCATTTATTTCATTCTGGAATTTCATAGGGAGTCTGTACGAGGGTACATAGATAATTTTCTACTTGTCCTTTAACCTTATTTGATGCTCGATCACATCTGATTTTCCTAAGGATCCATCCGTAGTGGAAAAAACATCATGATATTTAGTTAAAAGTTCAAAAATTTTCTGCTGAATTTCTTCGTCTTGAATGTCTTTATTGATTTTATTTTTAATAGATCGCAAAAGGGATTCATCCGCAACTGATTGAGAGTGATTGATTTCAGCAACGGTAAGAATACGATGTTTATAAACTTCTACATCCAAGATATGTTGATTTTTGTGAATTACCAAAGTGTTATTTAAATGATTACAGACTTCAATATTACATTGTTGATGTGAGCCTACTGTATAAATAGCTTGTGTGACAGACAATCCGTTAGTTTTCAAAGTATCGGAAAGGATTAATATTTCAGATCCCGGTAATGTTTTCTTTATTTGCACTATTAAATTCGAAGGTATGTTTGGTTCGATAGATTGCGTGCAAGATGATATTACGGGTGAACGAGAATTCTTCTGGGTCGCGTATATTATTTCTTTATTAGTGAGACAAGTTATTGGTTCTTCAACGTACGTTACGGTTACATTTGTCGTCTCCTTTTTATCCAAAACTGATTTTAAGGTATTAGAAGACTTATAGAATTTCCCTTTGATATACACGCCGTGCTTGGCAGGAGCTAAGATAATGTTTTGATTTCCCATAGATGGGTATCCTATAATTACAGCTGGATACATATCAATGTTTTTTACAACAACAAATGTATCGGCAAACGTGCGTTTACCGACTCTGAACTGAACATGAGTTATGCCTATGACATTTAATTCATTATTTCCTATACCCGAAAGTCTAATTCCGGATTTTTCAATCGGAAAGTTCGAAAACAACAAATGATGTGTCTTCAAATCCATGATATTACGTGGACTACCAGAGTCAAAAAATAACGTAAAGGATTTGTGTTCTAAATTTACAGCATATAAGGTTGGCCGTAACTCATTTTGGCTTATTATTGTATGAATTCGTTGCAAATCTACGGGAGCATGCACTGTTTTACTTAATTCGGCGGTGTGTTTCATAGGAAAATCTATTGTCTCACAATTATCTGATAAAACATTAAATTGATTATTCAATACTATTGATGTTGACATGAATGACCTTGACCCAACATCACTCTCTTCCCCTCTAGAGTTAACTATGTGGTATTTGCTTTGCTCTGCACATTCTGAAAATTAGTCTGACCTTGCGAGGTCTGGTTTGACGACCCAGGCTCAGCGATATTCGAAGAAGTGTTTGTTTGTTTTGGACTCTGAACTGCATTGACATTTGGTTGTTTCTTCTTATTGTTAAAATGAGGATTTTTCTTTTTATTTCCATATGGAACTGACTGTGGAACTGACTGTGTATTTCTGGGATTCTGTTGTGTCTTACGCGAGTAACATTGGCTATATGAATGGGTTGCACTGTTGTGAATCGAGCAGAATTTCGTTCTGCAGTCCGCGCTTAAGTGACCTTGACGTTTGCAGTTATAACACGTCATTCCCGCTACTTGACTGCTAACTACGTTCACTGTTTGTGGCTTTGTTTCATTCTTTGCAAAAACTTGAGTTAACACGGGATCGAGATCTGGACATATGGACATGTGTTTCTTTATCTGTTTATAGACATCCAATTCCGTACTTGCAGGCGTTAACTTCTTATCAAAACACCGCACTAAAGCTTCAGGCAACATAAGTGTCATGCAAGTTAAATACATTAATCGTAAAAAATCTTTCACAGAGATGTTATCGCTAGTAACGCAAGTGGAATGACCTAAAATGTCCTGATATTCATTAAGCCTATCAGCTATGAGAGCTGCTCTCTCAATAACATTAAGCCGATTCACAGTGGCTTGATTAAGTGTATTTCGTAACGTTAATACTACATCCAAGGCTTCCTCACCCCCATGGACCGCGCGTAACCTAACTTTGAAATCATCCCAGGTAACTGCTTCTTGAAATGAAACACCTCTTAAATACGCACTCGCATCTCCCTTAGAAAAATCTATAAAACTTTTAGCTTCTTGTAATTGTACAAAAGGGTCTACGATTTGTTTGGCATTTAAATGGGCATTGACGGATGAAATCCATGACTCCACATTTTGTGGCAAGAACCCGTTGACCCGACCCTGAAAAGGAAGGATTGCTGACCTGGCATTTACAAGCGTCACAATTGGAGGAGGATTAGTCTGGCCTACACCACTAGGTCCAGGGGAAGGGCTCACAGGGGGAGTCATGACTGCTGTATTTCTTTTCCTATCTCTTCGACCCCTTGCAATTCTATCAAAATATCTATATGAGTACAGACGTCCACTGCGTAAACGCATATGTATAACAAAATTCCCCAAACAATGTTACTAATCCCAAAACATTTCCCGAGAATTTCTGAAAGAAAAAGGAATTAGCACAAAGAGAGAAAAATTCTAGATGAGAATTCGGAGTTGAACACAGTTTCCTTTAATGAACGGAAACAAAAGATTAGCAATTCACTCACCCCAGTAATAATCGACTAACGACTCGTGATAACTACACTTCACTGCCCAAACTGGAATGAATTCAAAAATTTGTACTTAGCTTATATATGGGTCTGTGTGATGTCGACACGTCCTCTCTCTCGATGTTTTGTTAGCGATGTATCGTTCGAGTTTCTTGTTGAATGTAGTGCTTCCTGGGTATGTTTTGCAATTGTTGAATGCCAGTCCTTGGGTTTCCTAGGATGCTGATTGAAGATCTAGTTTGTATTCATAACATTCCTTAATGTTAACTATTTCGATGGACTATAATACTTAGTCAAAATTGTAGATTCATGTAGATAATGTTGAGTTCTTGAAGATCTTTCTCTGGTTTTACAGCTTTTATTTTAAAGTCTTGAAGATCTTTCTCTGGTTTTACAGCTTTTATTTTGAAGTCTTGAAGATCTTTCTCTAATTCTTAGAGTTTAACCGCTGCCACCATTTATTAGTGTGCTACTTTTATAAGCACACATTGAGTATGTGTTGTTTAAGATGTGTATAGCTGGATAACGAAGTACATCTTATTAGCTTTAAAAGTATTTATTAGTTAAAAACAACAGAGTTAAACATCTCCATCACTGGAGGGAGCTGGGTTGGTCAGATGACCAATTCTGGTGAAGTATAGATATGAACTGACTAAATTATCGATATCACAGATATCGTATGCTTAGTTTATATAGGAGTTTTGTCACAATCTCGGAAGACACCTGCATCCGGTGACGTCACAAACTTTCACACGCTGATGCATGGTGTTGACGCTTAAGAAAAATGTCACATTGTTGAGGCTGCATTGTGCGTCCTGTTTATGATTTGAATGACTACAGCAAATCCCACGGCTAGCATCTTCATCCAAAATGACATATTACGTCATGTGTTTTAAACATGTAATATTAACTATTTTAACTATTACATATATATATATATATATATATATATATATATATATATATATATATATATATATATATATATATATATATATATACAGGGAACCCTCGCTACTTCGCGGTTCGACCATCGCGGATTCACCACTTCGCGGATTTTTTTCATGACACATGTATATACATATATCGTGGATTTTCCGGAAATTTCGAAAATACCGCGATGTGACCGATGGTGCGAGATAGGAGAAAGTAAGGAAAATTGAATCATGATTGATTTTCAATATAAATGAAACTTTGAGGAGCAACAAAGATATCATTTGTTAGAGAGATAGAGAGAGGTAAGGAATGGGAGGTAGTGAAAAGTAGCCCACAGAGAGAGAGAGAGAGAGAGAGAGAGAGAGAGAGAGAGAGAGAGAGAGAGAGAGAGAGAGAATGTGTGTGTGTGTGGTTTTAAATGTAATAAACAAAACATTTTTATAGGTTATAACACATTGGTGCTTATGTAATATCAACTGTATACTGTAGACGGTTTGAATAAGTTAAGAAATGGTATAAATGATACTTTGTTAGTGTATTCGTACACTCTCAAGAGCGGCAGCTAGACGTCAGCTGATCTAATCACAGCCAAAAGTAAAACAAAAAGAAGTCAACAGGTAGTAGGTTGGCCAGGGCACCAACCACCCGTTGAGATACTACCGCTAAAGAGTTATGGGGTCCTTTGACTGGCCAGACAGTACTACATTGGATCCTTTTCTCTGGTTACGGTTTATTTTCCCTTTGCCTACACATACACCAAATAGTCTGGCCTATTCTTTACACATTCTCCTCTGTCCTCATACACCTGACAACACTGAGATTACCAAACATTTTTTTTCTCTCTCAAGGGGTTAAGTACTGCACTGTAGTCGGTCAGTGGCTACTTTCCTCTTGGTAAGGGTAGAAGGGACTCTTTAGCTATGGTAAGCAGCTCTTCTAGGAGAAGGACACTCCGAAATCAAACCATTGTTCTCAAGTCTTGGGTAGTGCCATAACCTCTGTACCATGGTCTTTCACTGCCTTGGGTTAGAGTTCTCTTGCTTGAGGGTACACTCGGGCACACTGTTCTCTATTGTTTCTCCTCCTCTTGTTTTGTTAAAGTTTTTATAGTTTATATAAGAAATATTTATTTTAATATTGTTGCTGTTCTTAAAACAATTAATTTTTTTTCCTTGTTTCCGTTCCTTACTGGGCTGTTTTCCCTGTTGGAGCCCCTGGGCTTATAGCATCCTGCTTTTCCAACTAGGGTTGCAGCTTAGCAAATAATAATAATAATAATAATAATAATACTCGATTTTTAAAACACACCCGAAATTTAAAAACAAAAGTACATGCTTTCTTAATGTGCAATTAACTATTTAAAGAGTAGCAATTTTCTAGAATAAAATGATGTTTCCCAAAAAATAGTGGTTTGCTGATGAAATCGGATGCCGTATTTTTAGCAACGATTGAAATGGATGTAAACTCGGCATAATTTTTTCATTTCGTATTTAATTGACACTAAGAAAACTAATTTTAGTTTCTTCATCTATATGTAAGTATTGTATAACAGGAAGAGAGAGAGAGAGAGAGAGAGAGAGAGAGAGAGAGAGAGAGAGAGAGAGAGAGAGAGAGAGAGAGAGAGAATGAATCAGCTGATGTAATTGAATGCCGTGTTTTTGTTTCGTGAGAATTTCATCGCCACAACTATAACAACAACATACTGTACTGAACTTTACAGTATTATACAGACTACTGTAATATGAAAAAGTAAAATATTTGTAATAACCTATTTTATATGAAATGGGGCTATTTTTTTTTTAAATTTACATTTACGTATGTAAAACAACTCTCTCTCTCTCTCTCTCTCTCTCTCTCTCTCTCTCTCTCGTAAATTGTTTTCCTGCTTTGCTACGTATGTATGATTTTATATAGATACGGTAAATAATATTTGTAATAACATTTTCTAAAAGCTTTTACTGTAATATCATTATTTATCACTTTCATCATGCGCGTTAAATGCCTTTGTTTGTTTACTGAGCGTACTTTATTACGCCGTCGTTTCAGGCGGCGTCATAAAGAGAAACATTTCATTTGGAAGTCCTAAGAAAAATTAAGTAAAACATTGGTAATAACAAAATCAACATACTGTACTGAATAATCAATATAATCGATGCAAAAACTAACCTATACACAGATGTGTAAATGCGTTTGTTTCTTCATTATGATCAGAGATAAACGTAAACAAAACATTGGTTGCCATTTTTTATCGTGCGTTTTGGCGTGTTTATGAAACGCACGATATAAAATCGCCTTCAATATTTGTGCCTGTTTTAGTTTAGGGTACTGTAGTACATGCATTAAGTGTTCTGTACATTAAAGGGTAGTTTGTTAACAGTACTACGTACAAGGGAAGGTTTTAAAAGTCTGAATATACATGTTAAATAAATAGGTAAATATGGTGTCACTACTTCGCGGATTTTCACCTATCGCGGCCGGGTCTGGAACCTATCTACCGCGATAAAAGAGGGTTCACTGTATATATATATATATATATATATATATATATATATATATATATATATATATATATATATACATATATAACGGATTTTGAGCGAAGCGAAAAATCTATTTTTTGGTGAGATGGCCATGTCGTCCTGATGGAAGTTCCTTAAAGTAGCTTCCTAAGGGATATATGTACTACAGTGATATTCCCAGAGAATCTTACCTTTAGGTATCCAGAATTCTAACTCCTGGCGCGAATATCCTTAAAATTTCTCCAAAGGATATCGCATAATATCAGCGGACGCATTCTTGACACGCCTCCATAGCAATATGCACCCCAAACAGCGATTTGGCTTCAAGGAGGATGTGGCAAAAGGGAGCCGTCCAAAGGCTCTCCCCGCTCTTGTAATACTATTGGGAATACAACAGCGCCATTCCCACAATGGCGGACATTCCTTTTTTTGTAGCGATCTCGCTCGGTGATATTTCCTGGTGATCTAACTTTTCGATCGTTTTACAGGATTATTATTATGCTTTCTCCATCATCTTCCGCCTCTGGAAAGTTGAGTATCGGGTCTTTACTATGAGTATATTTTAGCTCCTGTTTCACAATGAAATTAGAGCATTTTATTGTGTTTAAGAGCTAGGCCAGTTACTGGAGGCGCCATGGCGCCGTCGTTCGTTAGGCATGTGTTATTTAGATAGCAGAACGACTTCCAGTTTTTAATAGCTTTATTTAATTATTTTAATTAATTAGCTTTTTAGGCAATTACTCTTGTAAAGTTTTGATAATGTGCATAATTTTTGTTTCCCTTTTCTCTGTCGATCGTGTAGTTAGAGTTTCGGTGATTTAGGTAACCGAGATCTCATATAGCCTAGGTAACCTTACCTAGACGTTTTACTATACGTTCGACTTTCCCCGGTTACCATCGTGTTTTGTTTTCATTCAGTGAAGACTGATACCTCCTATAATGTCATGAAACATTACACGACTCTTCGGAGACTTAAGGGTAATCTCTTTCCCTCTGAGTGTAGCCTCAGGCTACAACCCTAATAGCTGTGCCTTGAATTTTATTCAGACATGGCTAATTTAGGGTTTGCCCTGCCTCTTCCCTTAACCGTTGGTTGTGGTATACCATCGGGTTTTGGGATTTAGTCAGAATCTCAGAGTATTTAGTCTTATGTCGGCGACCTGCCGGCAGGGCGAATGGGTTGTAGGATACCATCATTCCCCTGCCGGCCAGGTGGCCGGCAATGGAGGTTAGCCCTCATTAGCCGCACTTGAAGTTATGGTAGGATACCATCTTCTCCTTGTGACTAAATGACTAGTCCTATGCCACAGTACTCTGGGCTGAAGAGTAATTTTCTTTAGCCTAGGATACGTGGTACTGGAACTCTGTTTCTTCTTTGTTGAGAGGAGGCGGCAGTGTCGCCATCCCCTTAACTGTGTCGGCAATCTCTGGGTTGGAGAACTGAGTCTCTCCTGTTCCCTGTGATTCTGCCGATACCGAAACAGAGTTTCTTTTACAGGTGGTAGGATTGACAATTTTTGCCAGTTCCTTTCACACTCGTTACAGGACCCTGTTCCCTACCCCACTGTCCTCTTTTGATGGCTTAGCCATTGTCTTTCTCTAGGCTGGCATCTTGCAACCTTCCTTTGCTGGTAGGTTGCCGGAGCCAGCCAGACTCCCTCTCGAACCATGTATTTGGCTGACGGCAGAGCATACTGCCACCAACCACATCATCTGTCGGCCGGCCCAGCCGGCAGCCAATATGGCTGCCGGCGACCATGATGGCCGTGAGAGGGAAGTCCCTTCTGTTCCCAAGGTTCTTCAGTCCTCCCTTAGACTGCTGCTACAGGTCCTGTTGCCGGGATACTGCCGGCCAGGCCGGCACAGATAGTGCTGACTCAGTTGGCAGCACGCCGACTGTACTGGTACTGCTGGACTTGCTGGCCGGCAGTGTATCGGCGGTACCTTGTCGGCAATAGTACTGTAGCTGCATGGAAGCCTGAATGGTACATTCTCCCCTTTCATTAGAACCTTCTCTCTGGGAAAAGGCAGTCAAATTAGACTTTTACATCCTTAATTACTGTATACATTCACAGTAAGGAGTAGCCTTTTTTCCATGCTATCTCTCTCTCTCTAGCTAGCATGCCGGGTATGCCGGCAAGACCTAGCTATGCCGGCTACATGCCAGCTGAACTACTGTATATTTTATACAGGTAGCCAGTATATCTGCATTATAGAATATACTGCAGATAAAAAACTACTATATAGTTTATACTAGTAGTTATTTCCAATATATTTTGGATATCCAACACAGGCATTTGCTGAGCCCAATCCTATATTGAATGAATATGATTTCTTCAATATCCTGATTAGAAATCAGTATTAGGATTACCCTACAATATTAAACACTTCAAGGCAGGAGTAGTACACTCCTAACCCTTAAAGGGTGCAGCCTTTTTCCTCGAGTCTCCCTGATCAGGAAACTCTATATTTTAATATAGTAGGAAAACTACAGCAAATAGGCTGGTGGGATATACAAATATATGTCTTTATTTTCCTAGTCCAGCTGGCTTCATACTAGATGGACCATACTGTCATATGCTACTATGAAGGCAGCATAATGACTAGACCACAATACATGATGTACAGTAGCCAGTAAATTGCAATATAGACTTACTGCAATTAGAAAACTACAGTACCATGATACAGTAGTATTTTCTGACATACCTTGGGTACCCTTGTACGAGCATTCTGCTGGTACCGTTCATATATTGAATGAATAAGTTTTCTTCAATATTCTGATCGAGAATCAGTCATCCTGACCCCACAGTATTAACATTATTTTGGGACAGTAATTTGATACTTCTCCACCCCTAGGGGTAAGAGTCCTTTTACTTGGAGATACTCTATAGAGAAATCTCCATGTAGTTAATACTGAGGGGAGGCAACAGCATTTGCTCACAGGGGTACACAAGTATGTATCTCCTACTATCCCTTTATAGCTTACTATCCTAAGCTACTCTATTGTAAAGGACATTTGCATGTTAATTGTCAAGGAGATAATCCATTGTATACTCATTTGGTTTTCCTTTCTTTACAGGAGGAACACCAGATACCTTGTGCTGCAGTCCTCTCCAAGGCCAAGAGTAAGTAATTTTACGGTCATAATACTTGCAGGTTTCATGCCCCCTGCAATATTATTTCCGGATCCCTACATTATTGGAACCCACAGGTTTGCAATGTATGTCGGACATTAATGTCCGAAGGTTTTGAAAATCCCAAGTCTACGGAGATTAGGGATACAGCTCAATATAAATTACGCAACTGGGTGAGAGGCTTTCAAAAGATCTCCCCGGAACCTTTCCTACCTAATGATAGGATGCGTAAGCTACTATTTCCGGAAGCAAGTGAGGAAACAGTAGTGCCTCAGGAGCCAACTACATCCCCTGATGGCCAGAAAACCTTTGGGATTAAGGGCAAGAAGTGCCCCTGGGTAGAAGAGGAAAATGTTGTGTCGGAATTTCCTCCGCCTATGCCGGCTATAGAGCCATCGATGTCGACATCTTCGTCTTCTACCCCTCTATTGGATAATGTGGTACAATTATGTATCCAGCTGAAGAATCAAATAGAGAGCTTTCGTAAACAAAACGAAAAGCAGGAAGTAAAACGCAAGATAGCCTCGTAAAGCTTCTCTTATCGCTTCCCAGGGGTCAGTCAAACGACCCTTCAATCAAGACCTACCAACATGCTCCATAACCAATCCCTGGAGGTTTGCGGAGCAGATGCCGATTTCAAATGGCAATCTCTACATCTCAGAGAAAATAGATGCTGTTCCTTTGGACAAAATTCAATTTTGGCCAAGCTTTGATGCTTTCCCTAATTGTTGGGTTCGACTGAAGTACGAACCAAAGTCAAGAAAAGGAGCGGAACCAAAGGAGGTCTTGATTCTCGACCATGATAAGGCACAGACTATCCTTTCAGGTAGTCTGGGAAAGGCGGGTTATTCAGAGTCGAAGGTATTCTCACTGAATAACAGACACCCTTCCTTTCTTGCTCCTACTTCACTCTCATTCCCCTTCATGGGGAAGGTATTTACTTCTGTTGCCAAAGCGGTAGAGGTGGGTAAGCCATGTCTCACACTCGATGAGTGCAAGCCTTTGTCACCAGCTTTTCCCGGACAGGAAAAGGATTGGAAGGAAGTCCATTTGACATTTTCAGTAGGAAAATTAGACAAGGACATCGCAAGTCGACAATTCAAGGTATGTCTCCTTAAATTGTCTGAGTTGCTCTTGTGTAATGAACATGAGTCAAAGGAGAGACTTGCGACATCCCTTTCTATACAAAACTACAGAGTTGTGTTCAACCTACGAAAGTACCCCAGGCATGCTCATGGTCATAGCCAAAATGCATATGGCTATCTTGGTGAAGGACCTTTACGCCTTTATGAAGGCCAGGAGAGCATGTAGAGAGTTTGTGTTCGCTGACGCAACAGTGAAACACGAAACAAGGAAGCTAATATCTTCCAACATCTGGGGTAAAGACCTCTTCCCACACGAGGTCATTAAGGAAGTAATTAAGAACGCCACCATGGAGAACATAAGTCTTCTCCAAAAATGGGGCATTCCTTCAAAGAGAAAATCTTCTGTGGTTGTGGGTCCCCAACCTAAAAAGAAGATCGAAAATGCTGGAAATATCCGGGCTGCTCAATAACATCCCACTATTCCAGTGACCACGGTGCTACAGGCAGATGGTCAAAAGTCTAAGCTACTGACTACTCGAAGCATAAAGACGCTTCAGCTAGGAGGAACTTTCCCTCAGGATTGCAGGACCTTCGATCCTTCGGTCCAAAGCCTATTCAAGATGAGCCATTGATGGGAAACAGAAATGTCCCTACCATCATTTCCTTACCTTCTCCTACAGTTCAAAACCCTCCTGGAGAAGTATACCTGAGAGCTATAGAGCATACAGGTGGTAAGAAAACTATAGCTCATCGAGCTCCAGGGAAGGCTGTTTTGTGTTCACGAGAAGGACTCAAGATATCAATGAGTCATTCTGAACTTGTCGCCACTCAACACGTTCATAAGAAACAGCAAGTTCTGAATGTTAATCCTTCTGAACATATGGACCTTGTTCCAATTAGGGGTGTTCGTAGTCTTGTCAGACCTGAAAGGTGTCCTTCGGAACCTTCCAGTCAACCACCCCTCCTTCCTCCTATCTAGAATTCATGTTACAGAGAGTAACATTCATCCTAGGAAAGATACGTGCCGGACTCACAGTCCTAAGTATCTTCAAAGGATTGACGAACTTAGTCACATCAAAGTCAAGCCTAGAAATAGTTTAGGTATTAATATACCTGATCAAGAGGCTGGAGTGGGCAGCACCCGAAGTGTCCGGCCAATGTGCATTCAAAAAGATGACCCGGTTCCTGGGACATCACAGATGCAAGAAAGGCTTCTAGAAGTCTCGACTTTCTCCAGCTCAGGGGTTTCGATGTTTAAAAAACCATCGAAGCCCTCAGTCACATCAACTCTCCTCTCCTTTGGAAATATAAAAGGAGCTCGTGAGATCTGTCAAGAGACTCAGGTATTCAGTCAGAATACCAAAACGCCAACAGGAAAAAGCGCTAAACTTTCCCCAGTTCGCTATAGTGAGACCTGGTGCTAAGGGCACACCGGATAGATGCGTTAAGAGCTTGGAGAAAACACGCATCAAACGCTTGAAGAGATCAAAACAGACTGAGATTGGTCCCTCTTTAATCGCTTCTCTAACAGAAATTAGAGCACGAAAGTCCTAAGACTTTGCTGGTCCTTTCATGGGTGGGGAAGCCCCCTCCACACAGATCAGGCTCCCTACGACTGATCTGGGACACCGAAGCGATAATAAGACGTCACATTCGAACGTCTCATTCAGTCTTGGTGAAGTTACCCATCCCTCTTTTAAAGGGACGGCACCTACCAGCAGTTCATTTACAACTGATCCACGATGTGACGGTGGATACTCTATTTCGATACAAACCGATAGAGTTGGAATGGTCTATGGGCGCAGACATATTCCCTCCCAGATGGGAACAAGTCCCGGAACTGCAATTCGACCTCTTCATCACGAGCGTCTTCAAGAAACTACCTCGCTATATAGCCCCATACGAGGATCCTCTAGTGGGGCTGATAGACTAGATGAGGCTGGTCCTAGCTCTGACCCTAGGTATATTTCCAAAGATTCAGAAATTAACTGCCTTTGTTTTATCACAGAGAACCCAAACCCTTTATTTCATGATTTTCTCGCTCTAGCGGTTAGAAAAGGGTTTGGGATCTCAAAAGGCAATATAGAATTCTTAGAAGAATACAAGGCCAAGTCAACTAGAAGACAATATGACTCTTCCTGGAAAAAGTGGGTTGCGTTTGTCAAAGCAAAAGGACCGAAAGAAATTTCAATAAACTTCTGTCTGTCCTTCTTTGTCCACCTTCATAGCCAAGGTCTGGCGGCCAATACGATAAATACGTGCAAGTCAGCCTTGACTAGGCCTCTCCTATATGCCTTTCAAGTGGATCTGGCGAATGAATTCTTTAATAAGATTCCAAAGGCATGTGCTAGGCTTAAGCCCGTGGTACCACCAAAGCCCATCTCTTGGTCTTTGGACAAGGTCTTACATTATGCCTCATCTGTGAACAATGAAGATTGTTCTCTTAAGGATCTAACCCAAAAGGTTATTTTTCTGTTCGCTATCGCCTCCGGGGCTAGAGTTAGTGAAATAGTGGCCCTATCCAGAGATGAGGGTCACATTCAGTTCACGGAAGTGGGAGAACTGAATCTATTTCCTGATCCATCCTTTCTCGCTAAAAACGAGCTACCCACTAAGAGGTGGGGTCCCTGGAGAATCTGCCCTCTAAAGGAAGATGTCTCTCTATGTCCTGTAGAGTGTCTAAAGGTCTATCTTCATAGAACTTCAGACTTCAGGGGAGGACAGCTCTTTAAAACAACTAAGGGCGAAGCTCACCTACTTTATTCGTAGAGCGGATCCGGACAGTACTCCCGCAGGTCATGATCCGAGAAAGATTGCTTCATCACTGAACTTCTTTCAGTATATGGACTTTGAGTGCCTTTGTTCATACACTGGATGGAAATCATCCAGAGTATTTTACAAACACTGCAAAACAAGTGCATGGACTGTAACACTTCGTAGTGGCGGCAGGTAGTGTATTAAAACCTGCCCCCTAATTACTGTAGTAAACAGTTTTTGGTTTGGGACCTCACATGTCCTCGCACATGTAACGGATGAGAATCATCCAGAGTGCTCTACATACAGTATGCTAGACAAATCCATTTTCTGAAGCAATATGTGGTGATGCCAGGTAGAATATTCACCTGCCGTCTAATTCTACGATGAACAGTTAATTGATTGATTGATTGATTGAAAGTTTTTTGGCATCCTGACATCTAAGGTCATTGACGCCGATACCATTTACTGTATATGAAAATTAAAAGCAAATTCGATTAAAACCATAAAAATTAAGAAGTCCTTACAATAGTTAAATAGTTTTCAGAAGACCTGCTTCTGAAATAAATCTAAAAATTCCGCTCGCATAGTAAGACACATCATGTCCAAGAATCTTGGCAAGGATAAACCTGCCATCCTCACCTCGAGCCTCAAACAGATATCTATTTCTTAAGTTAGTAAAATTAGGGCATTCGGTCAACAAATGCCTCACTGTTAAAGGTACTAAGCAGTCCTCGCAATACGGTTGGTGTTGGCCCTTCAGCAGAAACTCGTGTGTCAACCGTGTGTGACCAATACGGAGACGACAAAGAGTCGTCTCCCATTTTCGGGGAATCATGTTATACCTCCAAGGTGATATGATATTTGTTACTTCCCTCATTTTATTGCCATCTTGACTATCCCAGTGCTGTTGCCATTTATCACATACCAATTTCTTGATGTAAGGTAGGAAATCGTTACATGGAATGGGATACCTCCTTGGTAGTAACTCGGATGCCGCATTCTTCGCCAGTAAATCTGCCTTCTCATTCCCAGACACACCTACATGTGCTGGAACCCAACAAAATCGCACAGTTATACCTTTCCGTCCAATAATAAAAAGCCATTCTAAAATCTTTAAAACTAGAGGGTTACTAGAATTAAAAACTTCTAAAGCTTGAAGAACACTCCTTGCATCACTAAAAATTGTAAAATTACCCTCCTTTTCCAAAGCTATTTTCTCAATAGCGGTTAATATGCCATACAGTTCGGCAGTAAATATGGAAGCTGTTAGAGGAAGTGCACCTCTACAATTAAAATCATTACTATGTACTCCAAATCCAACGCCAGCATCAGATTTGGAGCCATCAGTATATATAAAAGTCGATCCTTTATGTTCTTCAACATGTTCAATAAAAAGAGACCTGGATTCTAAGTCAGTCAAATTCTTCTTAACTCCAATAAAGTATCTACAAAAAGATATGTCAGGTAATTTCCATGGAGGCGTTGATGATACCTTGAATGGAAGCACCTTATTTCTAATTATATCCAGATTGTTTAATAATTTGTTGACCCGAAACCCAAAAGGTTGAGGAGATTTTGGGTGCAACTCAAAGTAGGTTGAGTGCCTTACAAGGCTTGCAGTTTGAAAGGCTGAAGAATTGGGGAGTCTTTGCAATCTAAACCAATACCGAATAATAGAGGACATTCGGTAAAGGTCCAGAGGCAACTCCCCAGCATCAACAAGGAGACTTGTGATAGGAGAGGTTCTAAAGGCTCCTGTGGACAATCTAATGCTAGCATGATGTATTGAATCTAGTATTTTTAACCGGCTTGGGGTTGCTGAGGAGTATATTTCGCATCCATAACTAATTTTGGAAAATATCAAGGCCTTGTATAATTTTAAAATTGTATTGCGGTCTGCCCCCCATGATGTATGGGACAAGACTTTTAAAAGATTCATAGCTTCAACACATTTAGCTTTTAATGTTTTTAAGTGAGAAACCCATGTAAGCCTACAATCAAATATCAACCCTAAAAATTTTGCTTCACTTGCACATGGGATCCGTTGACCTTTGATGTATATATCCGGGTCTGGATGTACTCCCCGTATACGACAGAAATGGACAATTGTAGTTTTACTTGTTGAGAACTTAAATCCATTCATATCGGCCCAATGGATAATTTTATCAATAGAGAGTTGGATTTTTCTCTCAACCATTGCCATTCTGGCTCCAGCAAATGATATGGAGAGATCATCCACAAATAATGTTGCAAGAACATCCCGGGGAATGACTGAGGATATCCCATTAATTGCTAGTGCAAAAAGGGTTACACTCAGCACACTCCCCTGAGGAACTCCTTCTTCCTGGCACTTACTCTGTGATAGAGCTTCCCCAACTCTCACTTGGAAAACTCTATGTGAAAGAAATGACTGGATGAATAGTGGTAGCTCACCTCTCAATCCGCACTCATGGATTCTTTTAAGTATACCGTATCTCCATGTGGTATCATATGCCTTTTCAAGATCAAAAAAAACTGTCACATGGTGCTGTTTGGAAGCAAAGGCTTCACAAATGGAGGACTCAAGTTGTATCAGCACATCAGTCGTTGAGTGCATTTTCCTGAATCCACATTGAATGGGTGATAAAATATTCTTCTTTTCAAGGTACCAAATCAGTCTTGCATTGACCATCTTCTCCATGATTTTACATAAACAAGATGTCAATGCAATAGGTCGGTAGTTTGCTGCTAAAAACTTGTCCTTACCGGGTTTTAAAAAGGCTAAAATAATGGCTAGTTCCCAAACACTTGGATAACTATGATCATGCCATATTCTATTAAAAATGCTTAAAATAAATAACTTTGTATTAAAAGGTACATGTTTAATCATTGCATATGGAATTCCATCGGGTCCAGGGGCTGTATCGTTACAAGTAGCAAGAGCAGAATCAAATTCTCTTTCAGTAAAAGGAGAATTGTATGACTCTTGCTTTCTTGTTGCGAAGTTTAAAACTTTCTTTTCTTCATTACTCCTATACTGGTGACCAGGAGCTGCTTGACACTTGCACGATACATTTGAGAAATGGTCAGCCAGGGCATTGCTAACTTCGGTTGCTCCAGTCATATACTGGCCATTTATCTTTAACACTGGTGGTGGGTTTGGGGTGAATTTTCCTGCTATCTTTTTTACTTTCCTCCACACAGATGATGTTGGTGTTCTACTGTTAATGGAGGAAACAAAGGACATCCAAGACTGGCGCCTAGCTTCTTTCATGGCACGGCGGAACTGTGCTCTACATTTCTTGTATATGACTAAATTCTCCTCATTACGGTGCATGCGCAATCGAGTTAAAGACTTTCTTGTGGCTCTGTGCAGGGCAGTTAGTTCTGACGACCACCAGGGGACTGGTCGTCGTCTGAATATCCCAGTTGTTTTGGGAATGGAATTCACTCCTGCTGTGTGAAGAGTTCCATTAAGTAAGTCTATGGCATCATCAACACTTTCAAACTGTTCTGCATTTCCTTCAATTTCACTTAACTCCCGAAATCTATTCCAGTCCGCCTTATCAAGATTCCATCGAGGTGATCTTTGTAAAGGTGGACCATTGTTGGTGTTTATAATGATTGGTGCATGATCACTAGTATGCCAATCATCTAATGTTCTCCAATTAAAATCGAGAAGACAGTTAGAGCTTGCAACTGATAGGTCAATGCAGGACAAGGTACCTGTCTGTACATGAAAATGTGTGGGCTCTCCTGTATTGAGGAGTCCGACATCTTCATTCTCCAAAATTGACGATATAATATTACCCCTTGCATTTGCTAAAACATCACCCCATAAAGGATGTCTACTATTAAGGTCTCCTAGTAAGAGAAAGGGTTGTGGGAGTTGTTTAATCACCTCTACTATATTATCATATGAGATGTTATCATTTGGAGGCAAGTAAAGAGAACAGATTGTGTATTTTCTCCCTATATCAATCTGTACAGCCACTGCCTGCAGAGGGGTACAGATAGACAAAGATATTTGGGGAACATCTCGACGAATGTATATAAGACTTCCCCCATGGCTCCCTGCTCGTTGATCATATGGTGTCCTATAGCTAACATACTCTCGAGGACAAGGAGTATTAGCATCGAGCTTGCTTTCTTGTAGACATACTGTTATAGGGGAGTGCTCACGTATGAGGAGCTTAAGTTGTTCATATTTCGCCCTTAAACCCTGGCAATTCCATTGCAGAATGGAGGAAAAAACTATGTTTTATTTTTTGGAAGACACCTTAGATGAAGTCTTCCCAATGGCACTATTTGATCTAACAATGTTTCCCGGAGGTAACTCTAGAGAGGATCTTGATATAGTGGGTTTTGTGTTTCTCTTTTTCTTTGTGTCCTTTTGATCTAATTGTTGAGGAGGATGGTGGACCTCAACTTGAATTTCTGATTGGTTCAATTTACCTTCTAGTTGTTCAGAAACATCAGCAGACAAGATATCATATTTATTGGAAGTCGTGACTTTAATGTTTCTTATGGTAGGAGGAGAGAGGGAGGGAGGTCTCTCTCTTTTTCCATTAAAAGGTTGTGATCTGTCAGGTTTTTGCACCTTCCCCACTACGGGATCACCAGGTAAATTGGTTTCGAGTGCAACCTCCATCAGATCAGGCAAGGAAACTGCCTGTGAGAGGTTTGTACTATTGTTTAAAATCGGAGTAGTTGGCTTTCGAATAATTTTCAGATCTTTAATTGTCCGTTTTGATTTTTCCACAATTTCTGGATATAGATTTTCGATGGGACTTTCAACCTCTTTAACTACTTTCATTTGTTTCTTTATCTTAGAAGTAGAGATATAATTTTCGTCTGTGTGGTTTGACAAGTTTTTCTTCAGAACCATTGAAAAAGGTTGCCCTGGTCTTATTTGCTTTTCAAGAGCTCTTTTACGAGCCTCTTTAAAAGTAACCCTTTCCATGGTCCTAATGGCCTGGATTTCTTTTTCAAAAATAAACTTTACACAGCTTTTAGATGTAGCTGGGTGTGCTTCCCCACAATGTATGCAATTAGGGTTTTCTATGCATACTCCATGACTACTTTTTCCACAGTTGGCACAAACAGCTGGCTTATTGTTTAGTTTTTCTTTACATTTCTGGCTTAAATGGCCATACATTTGGCAATGATAACATCGCAATGGTGACGGGATATATGGTTTTACCTTCAAAGATAGCCATCCAGCTTTTATAACATTTGGTAATCGGCATTGATCAAATGTTATAATCAGAGTAGCAAGAGGGATACGTTGTTCTCCAACTCTCTTTCTCATTCTGACTACTTTAACTACTCCTTGACTTTTCAGTTCATCCTCTATTTCTTTCTCCTCTATATCCAACAATTCTGGAGCATATATCACACCTCTACTCTGGTTGAAAGTAGGGTGTGAAACGCATTTTACGCTATGACCATTCAATGATGTAAGTGTTTTTAACCTTTCACCTTGTAATGGGGACAGTGTCTCTATCAAGAGACTTCCATTTCCCTGGGGTAAAATTTTTGGCTGCCCTCCACATAAAGTAACTATTTCTCTATTAGCTTTAAAAACATTTATACGCTCATTTCTTCCGTTTTCAAATTCCAAGATAAAAAATTTTTTCATAATTCACTACTTCATAGTGACCAGGTAATACTTCTACTTTTCTATATCTTTCTGTACTGTCATCATTTTTCACTCTCTCTCTCTTCTTCTCTAACGTTTTATTATTCACATGACGTGAATAAGGTTCTAACGTTACAATGTTAGAACCCGAGTTGGAGCTGTCTGTACCGAGGTCCATGTTTGTATTTTCCAGGTCGTCAACAGAGGTGTTGGGTTTTTTTGAAAAGGCAAGCCGGGTTATCCACCTCTTATCGGAGGATGTCAGTCCTCCTATCCCATGTGGCCCAACACGAGAAGAGGCTTCAGCGGGGACCAGTCCTCTATTAGAGAGGGGCTGCCTCTCTTAAGGTGGGCGTACACTGGTCAGTGGGGGTAGTTAGCCCCTCCCACCGTCGACTCCAATGCCTGGCGTCACCCATTACCCGCAAATATGGCTGACTTAAGACCGGATCACTGGAGCCCGACTCTTAACAGACTTGGTCTGCACCCAATGGGGTCTGCCAGAGGGTGATGGCGTCTAAATTGGCACAGGTTGAGATGGAATGCAGTCCATCCCACACTCTGCCAAATCCAAAGCAGCATCCAAAGTAAAATCGAACATGCCAAAGTCGTCAACAATATCGAGCCCAAAAGGAAGAGATGGGAGAAAAAAGAAATTATCAAAAGTAAAAGAGAAAGTGCTGACTGATTTAGTTGGATCGACAGCTGGGCACCGAGGTCCAATGGGAAGTAGTTCCCACTGTTCATTAGAGCCCAGCTGCTAATCCCTAAGCCCCCCATCCTCATCAAGGCTTCAGCATCTGGGGGGGTTTTTGGCGAGAAAGGTAGGATCAGGGAAAAAGGTTCAGTTCTCCCGTTTCTGTGAACTGAATATGGACTTCATTCCTGGATAAGGCCACTATTTCACTAACTCTAGCCCCTGAGGCTATAGCAAACAGAAATATCACTTTCTGTGTTAGATCCTTTAGGGTGCGATCCTCATTGTTCATATTCGAAGCGTAGTGCAAAACGTTGCCCAATGATTATGATATGGGCTTTGGAGGGGTTGCTGGTTTGAGTCTAGTGCATGCTTTTGGAATCTTATTGAAGATTTCACCTGAAAGGTCCACCTGGAAGGCGTAAAGAAGAGGTTTAGTCAAAGCCGACTTACACGCAGTTATTGTAGTGGAAGCAAGGCCTTCTTCATGTAGGTGGATGAAGAAGGAGAGACAGAAATCTATTGATATTTCTGTCGGTTTCTTTGCTTTCCCAAAGGAAACCCACTTCTTCCAAGACGATTCATATTGTCTCCTAGTTGAACTTCGACTTGTATTCTTTGATGAAGTCGATCTTGTCTTTTGAGATCCCAAACCTTTTCTTGGCTGCTAGGGTGAGAAAATCATGAGATGTAGGTTGTTGGTTCTTAAGGATGAAGCGTAGACAGTCGACTTCTGAACCACTTGGGATAAGACTGGGTTCGGCAGAGGAAACAGCTTCAGTTTCAATTCTAGAACTAGAGGGAACCAATTGCTTCTGGGCCATTTGGGGCCACTACTGCCGCTGTTCCTCTGAAGAATCTTAGCTTGTTGAGGACTTTCAGCAGGAGATTGGTTGGTGGGAACAGGTAGATTCGATTCCCTCTGTTCCAGTCAAGAGACATGGTGTCTGTCGATTCTGCTTGAGGGTCCTTGTAAGAGGCCACATAACTAGGTAGTTTCTTGTTGTCACTCGTTGCGAAGAGGTTGATCTGCAGTTCTGGGACTTTTTCCAAGATGAAGGAAAATGAGTCTGCGTCTAGGGACCATTCTGTCTCTATCGGCTTTCACCTGGATAGAGCATCCGCTGTCACATTGTGGAACCCTTGCAGGTGAACTGCTGATAAATGCCATCTTCTCTTCCTTGCCAGGTAGAAGATGGCTAACATAACGTGATTGATGTGAGGTGATTTCTAGCCTTGTCGGGTTAGACATCTTACTATCACATCGTTGTCCAAGACCAGTCTGATGTGGACTGACCTGCGAGGGGATAGTTTCTTAAACGTTAGGAAGACTGCCATAGCCTACAAGATGTTGATGTGAAAGGTTTTGAACTGGTGCGACCAATTCCCCTGCACTTTCCTTTGTTGCAAATGGCCTCCCCATCCTTCCAGGGAGGCATCTGTGTGTATTACCACTGATGGTTGAGGTGGTAATAAGGGAATTGTTCACGCTAGGCTCTTGGCTGTTGACCACGGCCTAAGTAGCGTGTGCAATAGGGTCGGTGTCAACCTTTGTTGATCTCTTCGAGCGTTTAATGCGTATGTTCTCCAGACTCCTGAAGCATCCTTTAACTGTGCTTTTAGCACTGGGTCTGTCACTGCTGCGAACTGGAAAGAACCCAATACTCTTTCCTGTTGGCATCTTGAAATCATCTTGTGTTTCAATATTCTCTTGACAGATCCCGCTATCTCTCTCCTCTTCTTCAGTGGAATGGAGAGATGGTGTGACTAAGTTCCAATAGATTCCTAACCATTGAAACTTCTGAGCTGGAGAAAGGCGAGACTTCTTGCAGTTGATCTTGAAGCCCAGGTGCTCCAGGAACTGGATCACCTTTGTGGCTCCTTGCAGGCAAGTCGTCTTGGATGCTGCCCACACCAGCCAATCATCCAGGTATGCTACTACCTGATTTCCTTCAGAGCGTAGTTGTTGGACGATTGTATCCGCAAGTTTTGTGAATATCCTTGGGGCTATGTTTAGCCCAAAGGGCATGGCTGTGAAGACATACTTTGTCTTCTGTATCCTGAATCCTAGGTAGGAGGAGATGGAGTGGCTGACTGGTAGGTGCCAGTAAGCATCTGCCAGGTCTATTGAGACTGTGTACACCCTTTTTGGTAGAAGGGTCCTTATGTGTTGTAAGGTAAGCATCTGGAACTTGTTGTTCTCGATGAACTTGTTGAGTGGAGACAAGTCTAGAATGACTCTGAGTTTGTCCGAGTCTTTCTTGGGAACACAAAACAGCATTTTCTGGAATTTGATGGACTTTGCTTTTCTTATTACCTTTTTTCTCAAGAGTTCTGAGGTATATTCTTCCAACAAGGGGGTGGAGTGTTGGAAGAATTCTGGAAAAAGGGGTGGAATTTTGTTCCATTTCC
Source organism: Palaemon carinicauda (assembly GCF_036898095.1). Lineage (NCBI taxonomy): Eukaryota > Metazoa > Arthropoda > Malacostraca > Decapoda > Palaemonidae > Palaemon > Palaemon carinicauda. The sequence goes on along the minus strand of NC_090726.1, from coordinate 110,321,929 downwards.
AACAGAGTCCATTCTTGATTAGGCTGTGGGCCCAGGGATCGAAGGTCCAATGATCCCGAAAGTGGAAGAGTCTCCCTCCTACTTGGAGCCTCTCATTGCTGAGAGGTTCCTGAGGACTTGTTTCCGTGACCGCGTCCTCCTCTACCCCTTGAGGGGTTTCTTGAGGAGCCTCTTTTTGAGCCTCTACCTTTGTAGGGTCGAAAGGTAGTTGTGTGCTTCTTAAAACCTGGGTTAAACACAGGTGATTGGGCTACTAGCTGCTGAGGGACCATCTGATAGGTGGTTTGCGGCTGAGTTACCATTTGAGGCACTGTGGCTATGGTCACAGTCGGAAGTTGTGCAGATCTACGTGGTTTCTTTGTCTTCCTGTTCTTAGGTTGGGGACCACCATCTGAGGATGATTTCCTCTTGGAAGAGATGCCCCACTTCTGGAGAAGTTTCCTATTCTCCATGGCGGCTTTAGCGATAACCTCCTGAACCACATCTTATGGGAAGAGGTCCTTGCCCCAGATGCATGAAGTAATCAGCTTCCTGGGTTCGTGTTTGACCGTTGCTGCGGCAAACACATGCTCTCTACAGGCCCGCCTGGACCTGTCGAAGGCATACAAGTCCTTCACAAGGGTACCCATGTGGGACTTCGCTAGGACCATATACATGTCTGGGGCGTTGGTAAGGCCTGCACACATTTCTAGGCAGTTCTGATGAGACAAAGAAGCGGCTAGTTTCTCTTTTGTCTCCTGTTCCCTTCTCAAAAGATGCTCCGGCAGCTTTGGAAGGTTCTCATTGAACTGCTGACCTTCTATCTCTGGATCCAACTTAGAGATGGAGAAGGTTAGATGAACTTCATTCCACTTCTCGCAGGTAGGCATGGCTAGAGATAATGGTTTACATTCCTCTAGGACTGGGCACGGTTTGCCCTCATCGACTGCTCTCATGACACAGTCAAGGACTTTCACCGAAAAGGGGAAAGCTCTGGAGGAAGGAGCAATGAAGGTTGGATGCCTCTTGCTGAATTCCGAGACTTTGGAGTTGGTATATCCGGCTCCTTTTTGGGTCTTGGATAGGATAGCCTGTGCCTTGTCATGCTCAAAGACAATGACTTCCTTCGGTACCGTCTCCTCACGGGATGCTGGTTCATCCCGCAGTCTAACGTAACAATCTGGGTATGCTGAAAAGCTGGGCCAGAATTGGAGATCTTCAAGGGGTTTGGCCCCCAACTTCTCGGAGATATAGAGCTTCCCATTCATCATGGGCATGTGCTCTGTGTACCTCCAGGGGTTGGTTTCGGAGCAGTAAGGTAGGTAAGATACTCTAAGGGGCTTAGCAAAGCCTCTGGAAGCGCCAGAGCGTTTCCCTTCCCTTACCACTCTCTTCGTCTCTTTGAGATCTTGCTTTATCTCCTGTTGTTCCTTCCGGAACACTGCCAACATCTGCTGGATCGACTCTAGAAGAGCTTTGCTCCTGCCGACCTGCACATCCGGTTGGGGAGTTGGGGCTGAAGAGGTTGACGGCACAGGTTGATATGCCGTCACGGTAAACTGGGGGTCCTCAGTTACCGTCGAAACGGATCCATCTTCCTCCGTAGGTGGTTGAACCACCTCTTCTTCAAGGTCTTCTTGTAGTAGGTCCTTTTCGGTGTCGGTAGACACCTCCGACATCCGTTCTTAGTGGATGTCCATGCCTTCCAGTGCCTTGTTGATGTCTGCGTCCACTGTCAGTTGGATGAAGGGAGGCTTGACCTGTACCTGGGTTGCAACCGCACTAGATTGAGCCTTAGGGAACAGAAGGCACCTCAAAGATTCATTAGGTAGGTAAGGTCTCGGAGAGTTCTTTTGGAACCCTCTTACTCACCTCCGAAGAGTTTCTCTTGCTGTATCCCTTGACTCCGTAGTGTCAGGGATCTCTTTTCCAAATCCTTCGGTCATCAGGGCCGAGCAGATGGAGCAACCCTTCTGGTCCCAGTAACTCAGCAATCCAGATACGATGCAGCAGGGGCATGAGACCTACAAATCGTATGCCCACAAAAGTCCTTGCTCTTGTGGTTGCAGAACACGACTGCACACTTCACCATTGGCTCCTCCTGTAAGGAAAGAAAAGGTGAAATGAGTATTGAGTTGTTTATATCATTGATATAAATACATACTTATCAAAAATTAATACTTACTATTATATTTAATAGCTTAGGATAGTAAACTAGAAAGGAAATAAGAGACACATATCTGTGTTTCCTCTCCCAGGCAATTGCTTTAGCCTCCATCAATATTATCTAATATCCTTAAAAGGGAAAATACAGAGTGGAATAACTCCTGTACGTAGAGCCAGAGTCAGTGAATATTTACACTAATTCCTCCACCTGTAGAATATTAATACTGAAAGGCGGTGATTTATAAGTGTCCCGATAATCAAAGGATTAATCAGGATGTTGAGGGAATACTTCACCTCAACATATTATAGTCCCAATAATAGACTATGAAAGGATACACAGAATATGTTAGAAATACTTGTACTACTGTATTGTTGTATACTGTAGTTTTACCAACTATTATATACTATAGTTTTCTAACTACTGTTTGTTTTTTGGGCTCAGGCCATGTCGTCCTGATGGAAGGTTCCTTCAAGTAGCTTCCTAGGGTATATTTGACTACAGTGATATTCCCAGAGAATTTACCTTAAGGTATCCAGAATTCTAACTCCTGGCGCGAATATCCCTAAAGTTTCCCTTGAGGGATATCGCATAATATCAGAGGACATATTCTTGACACGCCACATAGCAATCTTCACCCCGAATAGCGTTTACGCTTCGAGGGGGAGAGTGGCAAAAATCGAAGGGGAGCCGTTAATAAGGTACCCTTCCTCCGTTACTATTTGAGTATCTAGATGGCGCCATCATCGCCGCCATCTTTATTCCTTTATCTGTAGCGAACTCGCTCAGTGATTTTCCCGGTTGCTCTCTCGTTATTGGATTATTTTGGATTTATCATGCAATCTCCAGCCTCTTCTGCCTCTGGAAAGTTGAGTATTTGATCTTTACATTGTATAAATGTTAGTTCTTACCTCTTTGTGAAATTAAATCAAGTTAAATTAACTTATGGAAGGGCTGTTGCCTGAACCGGAGGCGTCATGGGCGCTGTCGTTCGTTATTTAGTTAGCCAGAACGACTTTCCCCGGTATAAGTAGCATATTTACATTATGCTGATAGTATTCATAATAGTTTTGGCAATTTAGGTAACCGAACCTTGCTTACGCTAGGCTTCCTAGCCTAGGTGTTTCAGTTTACTTTCATGCATGATATAATAGACATTCCATGTGTGATAAAATTAAATGAAGCTTTTTAGGCAATTTATACATGTAAGATATACTGATTGCATGATAATGTCCTCTTCTAAAGATAGTATACGAGAGAGTTTCGGTGATTTAGGTAGTCGATTCTCGTTGCCACTGGGCTACTAGCCTAGTGGCTTTAGTATACTTTCATACATGTTCCCCGGTTACCCTCGCGTATCGTTTTATCAATTCAGGCGGAGATAGATATCTCCTAGAATTACTATATAAAGCGATACTTATCTCCAGTGGAGATTTAAGGGTAATCCCTCCTTCCCTCTGAGTTTAGCCTTAGGCTACAACCCTAGTCAGTCATGCCTCGAGTTGTCATTCAGGCAGGACTAGGCTAGGGTTTTCTGTCCCTTCCCCGTAACCGCAGATGGCAGGTTTTAGGTGTTGGTCAGAACCTCAGAGTAGACAGTCTTGTGCCGGCAGTTAGCCGGCAGGGTGAATAGTCATTCCCCTGTCAGATTATGCTGCCGGCATAGAAGGCTAGACCTCCCTAGACCAGACCTGAAGGCCTTATATGATATTGCTACCTTCTCCCTGTGGTCTAGTTGACTAGTCCTGTGCTTGCAGACCCTAGGCTGAAGAATAGACATTCTTCTGCCGCCTAGGATGGCGCCGGCACTGGAACTCTGTTTCTCTCTTGTTTAGGGGGTGGCGGCAAGATTGCTGCCGGCCCCTTTACTGTATTGGCAGACCCTAGGCTGGAGAATAGATATTCTGCTGCCGCCTAGGATGGCGCCGATACTGGAACTAAGTTTCTTTAAGGTGTGGTAGGACCGGCAACCCTGCCGGCTCCTCCCACACCTCATACAGGACCCTCCCCCCCCTCCCACCTCTGTCCTTTAGTGATGGCCTAGCCATCGTAACCCTTTGGCCGTTGTCCTACAACCTCACCGCTTGCCGGCAGGTTGTAGGGCCGGCTTGGGCCTCTGCATGTAGTGGCCTAGTCGCTCAGATTTCCCTTATGGACACAAGGCTCCGGAAGTGCTGTGCCAGCTGGGATGGCTGCTGGCAGAGGATCCCTTTACTGTAGAGTGTTCTTCAGTCCTCTCTTGGACTGCCTTTCACAAACCTGTGGCCATCAGAGACCGGCAATGGTTGTGGATGGATGGAGGCTTGAAAGATATACTCTCCCCTTTCATTTGAACCCTCATTCTGGAGGAAGACAGTAAGGCAGAGCTCTTACATCATCCTTCACTCCTTGCTTTCTCTCTCTCTATCAGCTAGTGCTGCCGGGTACTAACCTAACCGGCAGCTGCCGGCCACTGCCTTAGCCGGCAAAACGTTGGCTGGACTTAAGCGCCGGCAGCCATGAGCTGCTGGCACAACTGACTTGGCCGGCAAGGCCGGCCGGGTTCAGACTGCCGGCCACTATCCTAACCGACAAGACGCCGGCTGGAGTAGTGCGCCGACAGTCGGTGACCTGCGACCCGCCGGTGGCCGGCGACCCGGCGATGCACCGGCTGAACTATGCCCCAGGTGCTAGCCTTACCGGCAACATGCCGGCTAGATCTACAGTACTGTATATAATTATACAGTAACCAGTATATTTGCAGTATAGATCATACAGCAAACAGAAAACTATAGCATAAAATATACAGTAGTTAAATTTTCCAACATACTCTGTGTTTCCATGCGCAGTCTATTGTTGAGACCATATTATATAAGGAAAGAAAATTTCTTTCTATACACAGATAGATGATCAGTTACAAATGACCCTCAATCTTAAACCTTTTGGAAGCTGGTATTAAGTTACACTTATCTATCCTTACAAGGTAGAACTCTTCCAATGGGCCTCCTAAATAGCATAACCGTAGGCTTTAATTTTGAGAGAGGTCACAGCAATTGGCCGGGCAGGAAACACATGTATGTGTCTTTCCTAATTCATTTCTAGCTTACCTATCCTAAGCTATATGCAATAATATGACAAAATATTATTGATAATATTTATATAGTTTATCAAGTGAGATGAACTACTGTATACTCATTTTGTTTTCCTCTCTTTATAGGAGGACCACCCTAAGTGCTGCAGCGTGTTCTGCAACGTCCAGAGCAAGGACTTCTGTGGCCATGAGGAGGGCAGGGTGCACTCCTGCTGTTCCATCACCAAGGGACCTCTTACGTATTGGGACCCCCAGGTATGTAACGTTTGCAAAGCCTTGGTTACTGAGGTCTTTGATGACCCCAAGACAACGGAGTCAAGGGATGCAGCACGGAGTACGCTGCGTAGATGGGTCCGTGGCTTCCAGAAGAATGCCACGGGGCCTTACCTTCCAAATGAACGGATGCAGGCCTATCTGTTCCCTAAGGCATCTGTGGATGCCATCATACCACAGCCTCACCCTGAGATCCCTTGCGTCCAGATTTCCGTAGATACGGATATCTCGGATGCGATGAAGGACATTCATCTAGACGAGAGGATGTCAGAGGTGTCAGAAGACACTGAAAAGGACCTTCTTGCAGGAGGTCAGGAAGAGGCGTCTACCTTGGCTCCTGATAACGAAGAGGATAAAGTCGAATCGGTTTCCGTTTCGTCGGTTCCAGCCCCAGAACCAGTGCCCTCTACGTCCTCTGTTCCTCCATCTAATGGGATGGGAAGACTCTGTCTACCCTCAAGTCAATGATGGAGAGGTTTCAGAAGCAGAGTAAAGAAAGGGAAGCTGCATTGAGGAAGGAAATACATCAGCTTGCAGCGTCCCGTGGGTCTCACAAGAGAATCAACGTGAAGGACCTTCCTTCATGTTCTGACGTGAACCCGTGAAGGCATGCAGAGTACATGCCTATAACAAATGGGAAAATATTTATTTCAGAAAAGCTGGGATCCGTCCTCATCGAAGATGTTGACTTTTGGCCTAGCTTTGAGTCTTATTCAGACTGCTTCGTCCGCCTGAAGGCGGACCCCGTGTCAAAGGAGGAGACAAAGCCGAAAGAGGTCATGGTGCTTGACCATGCAAAAGCTCAGGCTTTATTGGCTAGCAGTCTGAAGGACAAGGGCTTCACTAACTCTAAGGTGCCAGCCCTGAGTAAGAAACACCCTTCCTTTCTTGATCCAGCTACTCGGGCTTTTCCCTTTATGGAAAAGGGGTTCAAGGCTGTAATGAAGGCAGTAGAAGCAGGGAACCCTTGTCCTACACTTGAGGAGTGTAGACCCTTATTCTTAGCTTTGCCTACAGACCATAAGGACTGGAAGGAAATACATCTTACCTTCTCAGTCGGGAAGTTGGAGGCGGATATTGCTGGATGCCAGTTCAGCGGGAACCAGCCTAAGTTGTCTGATTTTCTCTTGCGCAGAGAGCAAGAGACAAAAGAAAGGCTTGCCGCATCTCTATCCTTCCAGACCACCTTGAAGGCAATGGCAAGCGACCATAGAAACCTAGATATGTTTATGGTCGTGGCCAAGACACACTTGGCAACACTAACCAAGGACCTGTATGGCTTTGTTAGAGCCAGAAGGGCTTGTAGGGAGTTCGTGTTCGCTTCAGCTGCGGTGAGGCACGAACCCAGGAAGTTGATATCTTCCAATATCTGGGGAAAGGACCTCTTCCCGAGCGAAGCTGTCAAGGAAATAGTCGACAAGGCTGCCATGGAGAATATGAATCTTCTCCAGAAGTGGGGCATGTCGTCAAAAAGGAAGTCTTCCCTGGATGAGGGTCCCCAACCAAAAAGGAAGACAAAGAGGCCAAGGTCGCCTTCTCGCCCTGCCAGACAACAACAACAACAACAACTTCCCATGACTGCAGTGTCCCAGATACTGGCACAACTACAACCCACCTACCAGATGGTACCCCAGCAGGTGGTGGCCCAGTCACCAGCCTATACTCCCGCTTATGAGAGGCAAACCACTACCTTTCGCCCTAAAGGTAGAGGGTCATATAGAGGTTCCTCTAGACACCCCTAAAGAGGATGAGGAAGTAGGGAAGGGCGCGGTCAAGGAGGCAAGTCCTCCAGTCAACCAAAACAATGAGATGCTTCCGGTAGGAGGAAAACTCCACTCATTTTGGGAACGCTGGACCTTCAATCCCTGGGCCCACAGCCTGATCAAGAACGGACTAGGTTGGAGCTGGAAGATAGCTCCACCATCATTTCCTCAATTCTTCCAACACTCCACCCCCATTCTGGAAGAATATACCCAAGAACTCTTGAGCAAAAGGGTAATAAGGAGGGCAAAGTCCATCAAATTCCAAAGAAGGCTGTTTTGTGTTCCAAAGAAGGACTCAGACAAACTCAGAGTCATTCTGGACTTGTCGACACTCAAGTTCATAGTAAACTACAAGTTCAGGATGTTGACCCTTCAACACATAAGGACCCTGCTGCCCGAACGGGCGTACACAGTCTCCATAGACATGGGAGATGCCTATTGGCACATTCCAATCAATCACCAACTTTCATCCTACCTAGGATTCAGGCTACAGAAGAAGAACTACGTCTTCAGAGCCATGACCTTCGGGCTAAACATAGCCCCAAGGATCTTCACAAAGCTTGCAGATGCAGTCGTTCAACAGCTACGTCTAGAAGGTGTCCAGGTGGTAGCCTACCTGGACGATTGGCTGGTGTGGGCAGCATCCGGGATGGAATGCATGCAAGCATCCAAGAAAGTGATCCAGTTCCTGGAACATCTGGGAATCAAGATCGTCAAAAAGTCTCGACTATCTCCAGCACGGGAGTTTCAATGGCTGGGAATACATTGGAACTTACAGTCACACTGCCTCTCCATTCCATCAAAGAAGAGGAGAGAGATAGCAGGATCTGTCAAGAGACTTCTGAAATCCGATTGGATATCAAAACGCCAACAGGAGAGAGTGCTGGGCTCCCTTCAGTTCGCATCAGTGACAGACCCGGTGCTAAGAGCACAATTAAAGGATGCATCAGGAGCCTGGAGAAGATAAGCATCAAACGCTCGAAGAGATCTAAGAAGACCAATACCGACTCGACTACGATCACTTCTCAAGCCATGGTCGAAGGCCAAGAACCTGAAGAAATCGGTAACTTTGCAACCACCTCCACCTTCAGTCATCATCCACACAGACGCATCAAAGGAAGGATGGGGAGGTCATTCTCACCAATGGAAAGTCCAAGAGACTTGGTCTGCCCTATTCATGACCTTCCACATCAACATTCTGGAGGCCATGGCAGTATTTCTCACGCTGAAGAAATTGTCCCCTCGCCCTTCAGCTCACATAAGACTGATTTTAGACAGCGAGGTGATACTGAGATTTCTGAATCGTCAAGGTTCGAGATCACCCCAAATCAACCATGTGGTGTTGGCCATCTTCCATTTGGCGGAAAAGAAGAGATGGCACTTATCAGCAGTTCACCTTCAAGGGTTCCGCAACGTGACGGCAGACGCTCTATCCAGGCTCGCGTCGATAGAGTCAGAATGGTCCCTAGACGCAGGATCATTCTCCTTCATCTTACATCAAGTCCCAGAACTGCAGATAGACCACTTCGCGACGAGCGACAACAAGAAGCTACCTCGTTATGTGGCCCCATACGAAGACCCTCTAGCGGAAGCAGTGGACGCCATGTCCCTCAACTGGAACAGATAGACCAGGATTTACCTGTTCCCTCCAACCAACCTTCTGTTGAAGGTCCTCAACAAGCTGAGATCCTTTCAGGGAACAGCAGCTCTAGTGGCTCCCAAGTGGCCGATGAGTAACTGGTTCCCTCTAGTATTGGAATTGCAGCTGAGGCTGGTCCCATTGCCGGACCCAGTTCTGACTCAACAAGTACAGAAGTTGACTGTCTTTGCTTCATCATGGAAAACCCAAAACCTTCATCTCATGATTTTCTCTCCTTAACAGTTAAGAAAAGGTTTGGGATTTCGAGAGACAGTATAGACTTTTAGAAAAATATAAGTCTAAATCTACCAGAAGACAATAAGAGTCGTCTTGGAAGAAATGGGTTACTTTTGTAAAGGCAAAGAAACCAAAAGAGATCTCAACAGATTTCTGTTTATCCTTTTTTATTCACAAGGTTTAGCAGCCAACACGATAACGTGTAAATCTGCCTTGGCTAGGCCTTTGCTGCACGCCTTCCGAGTAGACTTTTCCAATGAAACCTTTAACAAGATCCCTAAGGCTTGTGCTAGACTTAGGCCTGCAGCTCCTCCGAGGCCCATATCATGGTCCTTGGATAAGGTTCTTCACTTTGCATCAACAGTGAACAATGAGGACTGCTCTCTGAAAGATTTGACTCAAAAAGTTATATTCTTGTTTGCTCTACCCTCTGGGGCCAAAGTGAGTCAAATAGTGGCCCTTTCTCAGGATGAGGGCCATATTAAGTTCACAGAAGGGGGAGAACTGAATCCTTTTCCAGATCCAACATTTCTCGCCAAGAATGAGCTACCTACCAAAAGGTGGGGTCCCTGGAGAATCTGCCCTCTGAAGGAAGATGTCTCCCTGTGTCAAGTGGAGTGCCTAAAGGTCTATCTTCATATAACTTCAGACTTCTGGGGAGGACAGCTCTTTAAAGGAGACACATCAGGTTCAAACTTGTCTCTAAAACAACTAAGGGCGAAGATCACCTACATCATTCGCAGAGCGGATCCTGGCAGTACACCCGCAGGTCACGATCCTAGAAAGATTGCTTCGTCATTTGAATTTTTTCCAACACATGGATTTTGAGCGTCTTCGCTCGTATACTGGATGGAAGTCATCCAGAGTGTTTTTTAAACACTACGTGAAGCAATTGCAAGAGTTAAAAAGATATGTGGTGGTGGCAGGTAGTGTACTAAAACCTGTTGCTTAGTGCTGCGAGGAACAGTGAATTGATTGGGACTGTCAAGTACAGGGTGTGCGTGTTGACACCTTACAGTGCAACCAGAGTGACACCAGAGTGACACTATGGACTGTTCCAGATACTAAAGGTGAAGAAACATAAAAAGTTAACACTTGTGCCATGTGTTTTTTACACAGTGTGAAAAGACAATCATTCACAGAATTGTATATTAGAAAATTTATTAAATTCTCAATTTGGTGGCATTAGGATTGTTTCTTTTCAGGTGAAACAAGTATTTCTGTGCTTGCCTATACGTTTTATGTTTATTATTATTCACTAACATTTTTAGTGTTTCTATGAAATGTATGTTGAATTACAAAATTTTTGATTACCAATAAAAAATTGATTTGTATTTGCATCTTATTTCGCCCCAAATTCAAATAAAACAGATTTTGAGCGAAGCGAAAAATCTATTTTTGGGTGAGGTAGCCATGTTGTCCAGATGGAAGTTCCTTCATAGTAGCTTCCTAGGTTATATTTAACTACAGTGATATATCCCAGAGAATTTTACTGAAGGTATCCAGAATTCTAACTCCTGGCACGAATATCCCTTGCTTTTGTCTTTAGGGATATCGCATAAGATCAGAGGACGTATTCTTGACATGCCACATAGCTATCTACACCCCTAATAGTGTTTACGCTTCGAGAGGGGAAAGTGGCAAGAATTGTAGGAGGGCCGTTATTAAGGAAACACTCCTACTCGTACTGTTGTTGAGCGCCAGCACGACGCCGTGTCCTGGCGCCATCTTGTCATTCTTTGTAGCGTTAGTGAGGTGCTACAGATACAGTACATATGGGAGGGATTCATTCATCCTTTGTAAAAGGAGGGTGGGTCCATCAGGACGACATGGCTACCTCATCCAAAAATAGATATTTCGCTTCGCTCAAAATCCGTTTTTTGGGCTCAGGCCCTGTCGTCCTGATGGAAGTTTACCAGAGCATTAATGTATCTGTGGATTTTCAATAATGCCAATAACCGCGAGATAGATTTTCCTTGGTCTTCTTGACCTAGAGACACATGGTGTTACCGTCATACACCTTTCAACTGAGCATGGACTATGTCAGTGCTTCCTGCCCCCTACAGGGAAGAGTCATGGGAGACTTTAGGAAAAAACCCGAGGATTGTAAGTTCAAGGAACAATCTAGCAAACAAGTTGTATATTGATCTCATCATATACATGTAAAACATAGTTTGTATTCTGGAAGGAACAAAGTATGTATTGATTACTGACACCTCCCTTGGTCTGCTTGTGTGCTGTAGACAAGATAGACAGGTTTTCATTCATGTAGGAAATTTGTACAGTCAGTAAAGCAATCAGGTTCATAAACTGTCATTACCAGGGACTGAACTTAATACAATAATATATAATTGTGATGTTTGTTTGCTTAGAACAAAAATAGTATCTATTCAGAAGATATTTTCAAAATAAGAGGATAATGATTTGCTCTGACACCTTTATTTGTATTTTTAGAATTTTCAGGGCGAAATGAGACTCAAAATTCCTAAATGTGTTTATTAATAAACAGTATATAGTAATCATTAGTTGCATATATATACAATTAAAGAGAGATTTCTTTGAAAATATTGTGTAAAAGCATAATAAAATGGTAATAACAGAAATAAAGTTTCATCTGAAAAGGAAACACAAAGCCACTCTAAAGGAAATATGGTAGTATTTCACTGTTGTTTCTGTCATTACTGTTTAAAGGAAACACTTGCGTAGAATACGCATGGCACATGTGTAAGTCTTTTATGCTTTTGTCACCTTCGTACTTAGAACAGTCTATAGTGTCATTACTTACACACTTCACTAAACATGATACACCGTAGGAGTAAACCATGTACACCCATCACTAAAAAGTCCCAATTAGTGCACTGTTCTTTGCAGAATTCAAGCGGCAGGTTTTAGTACACTACCTGCTGCCACCACAAAATGCTTTATCTCCTGCACTTGTTTCGCGTAGTGCTTGAAGAAAACTCTGGATGACTTCCATCCAGTATAGGAGCGAAGACTTTCAAAACTCATGTTCTGAAAGAAGTTCAGAGACAAAGCAACTTTTCTCGGATCATGACCTGCGGGTGTGCTGTCTGGATCCACTCTGCGAATGAAATAGGTGATCTTCGCCCTTAGTTGTCTCAAAGTCAATGTTGAACCTGAGGTTTCTCCCCTGAAAAGCTGTTCTCCCCTAAAGTCTGAAGTTCTACGAAGATAGACCTTTAGGCATTCTACTGGACATAGAGATGCTTCTTCCTTCAGAGGGCAGATTCTCCAGGGACCCCACCTTTTGGTGGGCGGCTCATTCTTGGCCAGAAACGCTGGGTCGGGAAATAGGTTCAGTTCTCCGCAGTCTGTGAACTGAATGTGGCCATCATCCCTCGAAAGGGCCACTATTTTGCTAACTCTGGCTCCTGAGGCTAGTGCAAATAGGAATATCACCTTTTGAGTCAAATCTTTTAGAGAGCAATCTTCATTGTTCAACATAGATGCTAGATGAAGAACCTTATCCAAGGACCGAGAAATGGGCCTCGGAGATGCTGCGGGCCAAAGTCTAGCGCAGGCCTTAGGTATCTTATTGAAGATTTCATTGGAGAAGTCCACCTGGAAGGCATACAGTAAGGGTCTAGTCAGGGCAGATTTACACGTATAGATCGTGTTGGCTGCTAAACCTTGTTCATGGAGATGAATAAAGAAGGATAAACAGAAATCTGTTGATATCTCCTTTGGTTTCTTTGCCTTGACGAAGGAGACCCATTTCTTCCAGGAAGACTCGTATTGTCTTCTAGTTGATTTCGACTTGTATTCTTCTAAAAAGTTGATACTGTTCTTTGAAATCCCGAACCTTTTCTTGACTGCTAAGGTGAGAAAATCATGAGATGAAGGTCCCGGGTTTTCTGTGATGAAGCGGAGACAGTCAACTTCTGCACTTGCTGAGTCAGAACTGGATCCGGCAACGGAATCAGCTTCAGTCATAGTTCCATTATCATGGGGAACCAGATGCTGTTGGGCCACTTGTGAGCCACTATCGCTGCTGTTCCTTGGAAGGATCTCAGCTTGTTGAGGACCTTCAGCAGGAGGTTGGTTGGAGGGAACAGGTAAATCCTGAACCATCTGTTCCAGTCTATGGATATTGCATCCGTTGCTTCTGCTAGAGGATCCTCGTATGGGGCTACGTACCGGGGTAGCTTCTTTTTGTCGCTCGTTGCGAAGAGGTCTATCTGCAGTCCTGGGACTTTGCGTAAGATGAAGGAGAATGATCTTGCATCTAGGGACCATTCGGACTCTATTGGGGTGAGCCTGGATAGAGCGTCCGCCGTCACATTACGGAATCCTTGAAGGTGGACTGCTGATAAGTGCCATCTCTTCTTTCCCGCTAGGCGGAAGATGGCCAACATCACTTGGTTGATTTGAGGCGATCTTGAGCCTTGTTGATTCAGGCATCTCATTACTACTTCGCTGTCTAGTACCAGTCGGATGTGGATTGAGCTGCGAAGTTCCAGTTTTTTCAGTGAGAAAAACTGCCATGGCTTCTAGAATGTTGATGTGGAAGGTCTTGAAGAGGGAGGACCAGGTTCCTTGGACTTTCCGATGGTGAGAGTGGCCTCCCCACTCTTCTTTCGAGGCATCTGTGTGAACGGTGACTGAGGGTGGCGGCAGTTGTAGAGGTACCTTCTTCTTTAGGTACTTTGCCTCCGACCATGGCTTGAGGAGTGATCGCAGACGAGTTGGTATTGGTCTTGTCAGATCTCTTCGAGCGTTTGATGCGTATTTTCTCCAGACTCCTGATGCATCTTTTGATTGTGCTCTCAACACTGGGTCTGTCACTGAGGCAAACTGGAGAGACCCCATCACTCTCTTGTTGCCTTCTTGATATCCTGTCAGATTGAAGAAGTCTCTTGACAGATCCCGCTATCTCTCTCCTCTTCTTTGATGGAATGGAGAAACAGTGTGACTGTAAGTTCCAGTGAACACCCAGCCATTGGAACTTTTGAGCTGGAGATAGTCGAGACTTTTCCAAGTTGATCTTGAATCCTAGATGTTCCAGGAACTGGATCACTTCCGTGAAGGCTTACGTGCATTCTTCTTCGGATGGTGCCCATACCAGCCAGTTGTCCAGGTAGGCAATCACCTGAACTCCCTTTAGGCGTAGTTGACGAATGACTGCATTCGCAAGCTTTGTGAATACCCTTGGGGCTATGTTTAGTCCGAAGGGCATGGCTCTGAAGACGTATTTGTCTCTTTTGCAGCTTTAATCCTAGGTAGGAGGAAACTTGTCAATTGATCGGAACATGCCAATATGCGTCCGCCATGTCTATGGAGACTGTGTATGCCTGTTTGGGCAGTAGGGTCCTTATGTGTTGAAGAGTAAGCATTCTGAACTTGTGGTTCACTATGAACTTGTTGAGTGGTGACAAGTCCAGAATGACTGAACTTTTCCGAATCCTTCTTCGGAACACAAAACAGCCTTCCTTGGAATTTGATGGACTTGGCCCTCCTTGCAACTCTCTTGTCTAAGAGTTCTTGGACATATTCTTCCAGAATGGGGGTTGAGTGTTGGAAGAATTGAGGGAAAGTTGGTGGAGTTGTGTTCCAACTCCACCCCAGTCCGTTCTTGATTTTGGCTGTGGGCCCAGGGATCGAAGGTCCGGCGATCCCGAAAAGGAGAATTCTCCCTCCTACCGGAAGCCTCTCACTTTGAGTGCTGGTTGGAGGACTTTCCTCCTTGGCCACGTCCACCTTTGTTGCCCCTGCCTCTAGAGGGACGTCTAGAGGAACCACGAAAGGAACCTCGAGACTTCGGCCGAAAGGTCGTGGATTGCCGTTCAAAGGCTGGAGTAAAAGCAGGCGACTGTGTCGCTACCTGTTGGGGCACCAGCTGAAATGTAGTCGGTGGTTGTGTCACCGTCTGGGACACCGTGGCCACGGGAAATTGTTGTTGTCGTGGTGGGCGAGAGGGCACTCTAGGTTGCTTGGTCTTCCTTTTGGGTTGGGGACCCTCCTCACTGGAATCCAGAATGAGGGTTCATATGGAAGGGGGAATTACATTCGGGCTTCCATCCAGCCACAACCCCACTGGTACCAGCCGGTAAGGCTATGGAAGGCAGTCCAAGAGAGGACTGAAGAACACTCGACAAGCCCCACTTCTGGAGAAGATTCCTATTCTCCGTGGCAGGTTTGTCGACAACCTCTTTGACCGCTTTGCTTGGGAAGAGGTGTTTTCCCCAAATGTTTTGAAGCTATCAGCTTCCTTGGTTCGTGCCTCACCGCAGCCAAGGCGAACACGAACTCTCTACAAGCCCGTCTGGCTTTAATAAAGTTGTACAGGTCTTTGGTGACCATTGCCAAATGAGCTTTGGCAAAGACCATGTACATATTTGGGGTATCTGGAACACTTGCCATCGTCTCTAGTCCAGTCTGCAGGGACATAGAGGCGGCAAGTCTCTCCTTCGTCTCCTGCTCCCTGCGCAGGTGGAAGTCCGACAACTTCGGGAGGTCTTCTCCGAACTGACGTCCGGCAATGTCAGCCTCCAACTTGCCGACTGAGAAGGTGTTATAAACATCCTTCCAATCTGCATCGTCTGATGGTAGGGCAAGGGAAAAGGGTCTACATCTTCGAGTGTGGGACAAGGTTTCCCTGCCTCGACTGCCTTTAAGGCTGCCTTGAACCCTTTTTCCATAAAGAGGAAGGAACAGGAAGAAGCAGCAATGAAGGATGGGTGCCTCTTGGTGATAGTGCACCTTGGAACTAGTAAAGGCCCTCTCTTTCAAGGTCTTAGTGAACTGGGCTTGGGCCTTGGGGAGGTCAAGTATGATGACCTCTTTCGGCTCTGTTTCCTCTTTCGAGGGAGGTTCCGTCCTTAAGTGGACGTACCAGTCAGGATAGGCCCCTTTGCTGGGCCAGAACTCTATATCCTCTACTGGGACCGTATCTAGCTTGTCGGAGAGGAAGATCTTCCCTCCTGACATAGGCATGTGTTCAGCATACCTCCAAGGGTTGACTTTCGAGAAAGGGGGAAGTTCCTTAACGTTTAGATTCTTGGGGCCTTAACGGGAAGTCACGAGTTGGTGCATCTCCGAACAAAGCGTAGCTTCCTTCTCAGATGACTCCTTCTTCATGTCCTGAAACATAGACAGGAGAGAAGTTACCGTATGGCTAATCGTATCCAGTTGGGGGGTAGAGGAGGTCGACGGGACAGGCTCAGTCACCGGAGCTGATGAAACCGAAATAACTTCAGCTACTGCATCGTCGCTTTCAGGAGGTAAGACAGACTCCTGATCCTGCTCTTCTGCTAGAAGACTCCGTTCTGCACCCTCGGAAACTACCGACATGTTGTCTTCTAGCTGGATGTCCTCCATGGCATCCGAAACATCAGATTCTAACAAAATCTGGACGAGGGGGGATCTCAGCCTGAGGTTGAGGGATAACTGCATCCGAAGATGCCCTAGGGAAAAGACAAGCCCTCATTCTTTCATTAGGAAGGTATGGGCCAGTGGTATTCTTCTGAAAACCCCTGACCCATTTCCGCAGCTTCTCTCTTGCTGCATCCCTTGACTCAGTTGACTTTTGATCATCAAAAGCCTCAGTAACCAGATTGGAACAAATGTCACATACCTGGGGGTCCCAATACTTCAGAGGGCCCTTCATCGTTGTGCAGCGCGCATGGGTCCTGCACAAACCATGGCCGCAGAAGTTCTTGCTGCGGACCTTGCAGAAGTGATTCCCGCACTCGGGATAGTCCTTCTGTAAAGAAAGGAAAGGCGGATGAGTATTCGGTGAAATATCTCACAATTTCATCATACAATGTTATGTATATTTTAGCTTAGGATAGGTAAGCTAGAAAAGAAAGAGGAAAGACACCTACATGTGTTTCCTGCTCAGCCAATTGCTAAGACCTCCCTCAATATTGAATCTCGGGTATTCTAAAATAGAATTATTAATAGAAGACAGTTTTATTCTTAGGATATATAAAGGTGCAATATAACACCGTCTTCGAGAATTCAATATTGGGGATTGAATAAATTGATCATTGATAACTTTTATAAAAAGAGAGAATCGCTCTGTTTATCTAGTGGTCTCACAATAGGCTGCCCATGAAGCACCTTGTAGGTTGGAAATGTATGGGCTACCGTACAGACCGTACAGTGGTTTTTTTATTGCGGAATAATCAATATCGCAATCATTGCTGACCACTCCACGGCCATATACTGTAGTACCTACCGGCATACACTGGTAGTTCCTGGGTTTTTTGAAGGTATAGTGCCTTCAAGAGGTAGTTGGCGGCAGACTGCCGGCAGTTGCATGCCGCAGGCAGCCGGGGGTTCGCCTACCTTTGGCGGTCCCACCTGCAGCCGGCGGTGAGTGATATGTCGTTAGACAAGTGTTCGACCGGCTGTCGGCAGTCAACATAGTTGCCGGCAGCCGTCCGGTGTGTGCCAGCTGTCGTTGAGTCACCGGCCATTGGCAACCCATAACAATCGGTGGCAGTGCAATCTGTCGGCGGACCGCAGTCCTGCCGGCTGCCGGCGGCTCTAGGTCGCCGGCAGCTGGGCCCAGGGTACTTGGTAAGAGAGAGAGAAAGCATGGATGGGAGCGGGAAGCAAAGGCTCAGCCTTGCAGACCGCCATCCAGAATGAGGGTTCATATGGAAGGGGGAATTACATTCGGGCTTCCATCCAGCCACAACCCCACTGGTACCAGCCGGTAAGGCTATGGAAGGCAGTCCAAGAGAGGACTGAAGAACACTCGATAGGTTAGGGGAATCTCTGCTGGCAGTCGACTCAGCCGGCAGCCGACAGAGAACCCGAGCCAATCCCACAATCTACCCGCACTAGGGTCAATTGTAGAATGATGGCCAAGATGTGTGAAGGCTAGGCCAACACTAAAGGACAGCAAGGGGAGGGGTAAGGGTCCTGTAGGTTAGGTAGTAGCCGGCAGGTTCTACCTCACCTAAAAAAGACTCTGTTCCAACGAAAAGACAACCCCAAGGGGCCAGGGAATTCAATTCCCTTGTCTGGGGTTAGCCTAATACGATGAGAAGGCGGCACCATGGCTGCTGTCTCAGGTGTTAGGAACAGAGTCTAGCGTCGGAGACCTTAAGCAAGGGAAGAATTCAATTCTTCAGCTTAGGATCTGCCGGCACAGGACTGTCTGCTAGGGCACAGGGAGGAGACATTATATCATATAATGCCTTTAGGTGAGGCCTAGGGAGGTCTAGCCTCCAGTATCGGTAGCCTAACCTGACTAAGGTATTCAATTCACCAAGCCAGACAGCCACCGACCACAGACGAGTACTCTGATGTTCTGTCCTAAACTCAAAACCGACCTCTGCGGTTGAGGGAAGGAACAGAAACACCCTACCCTAGATTTACCCGAATAAAATTCGCAGCAAAGCCAACTGGGTTTAGCCTAGGCTAACTCAGAGGGAAAGGGATTGCTCCTAAATCTCCCAAGGAGATTAGTATCGACTTAAAAGGAATAGGAGGTGTCAGTCTCCACTTAAAAGACAATACAAGGGCAATCGGGGACATGTATGCAAGTATACTAAAGCCCCTAGGCTAGTAGCCTAGGCGCGGCGAGAATCGGTCACCGAAACTCTCTCGTATACTATCTTGGAAGAGGAAAATTTATATTCAGTAATATCTTATATGTATAAAATATTGCCTAAAGCTTCAATAAATTATCACACCAGGAAAACTATATCATGCATGAAAGTATATGTAGGTGCCTAGGCTAGGAAGCCTAGCACTCGTGGGGCTCGGTAAATAATTTGCCAAATTCACGAAACAATTGGCATAATATAAAATTTCCTAGCTAAATTGCTAAATAGCTAAATTTATTAAAGCGATATATACCAGGAATGTCGTTCTGGCTAACTAAACGGATTTTGAGCGAAGCGAAAAATCTATTTTTGGGTGAGGTAGCCATGTCGTCCTGATGGAAGTTCCTTCGTTAGTAGCTTCCTAGGTTATATTTGACTACAGTGATATATCCCAGATAATTTAAGCAAAGGTATCCAGAATTCTAACTCCTGGAGCGAATATCCCTTGAAGATTTTTAATAAGGGATATCGCATAAAATCAGAGGACGTATTCTTGACACGTCTCATAGTTATCTACACCCGTAATAGCGTTTTCGCTTCGAGGGGAAAAAGTGGCAAGAATATAGGAGAGCCGTTATTAAGGCAACGCTCCTACTGTACTGTAAATAGGCACCACCCCGCCGCCCCGTGGCGCCATCTAGCCATTCTTTGTAGCTATGTAGGTGTGACAGATACAGTATATTAGGGAGGGAATCATTAACCTTTGTCAAAAGGAGGGCGGGTCCATCAGGACGACATGGCTACCTCACCCAAAAATAGATTTTCATTTTTTGGGCTCAGGCCATGTCGTGCTGATGGAAGTTTACCAGAGCATTAATGTATCTGTGGATTTTTAATAGTGCCATTCATCTCGAGATAAGTTTACCTTTTTGGCCC
The DNA here is from genome assembly GCF_036898095.1 of Palaemon carinicauda. Taxonomy (NCBI): domain Eukaryota; kingdom Metazoa; phylum Arthropoda; class Malacostraca; order Decapoda; family Palaemonidae; genus Palaemon; species Palaemon carinicauda. Next base: position 110,302,347 of record NC_090726.1, on the reverse strand, counting down.
TCAGGACCTAGAGACACTTGATGTTACCGTTAAAACGTCATTCAACTGATCATATCAGATGTCAGTGCTTCCTGCCCCCTACAGGGAAGAGTCTGGGTAGACTTTAGGAAAAAAATTCGAGGATTGTGAGTTCAAGGAACAGACTAGCAAACAGTTTGTATATTAGTGTCATCATATACGTAAAGCATAGATTGTACTTAGATGGAATTGATCTGTGTAGGTTACTGAAGAACCTCCCGAGTCTGGATGTTGATAGAGACAAACAGGTTTATAAGCATGTAGGAAACCTTAGTTCAGTAAGATAGACAGTTTAGTACAATAAGTCCTTACCTGGTTGCTCAGAACAGTAATAATCTCAGTTCCTGGTGTTTTCCTAGATAATAATAGGATCAAAAGATGCTCTGACATATATATAAAGTTTAGAATAATTGGGGCGAAATGAGACGCAAAGATTCCTACTATTGTTTATTACAAAAGTAAAAATAGACATCAAGTTTGTAACAATCAATTACAATTTCAGTTTATGCTGAATGAATCTGCATAGGAGCATAATTGGTAATTAACAGAAATAAATAAAGTTTCACCTGAAAAAGGGAACACAAGCCACTCTATGGGAAATATGTAAAGATTTCACTATGTATTCTGTTGTTACAAGGAACACTATGCATATAAATATGCATGGCACATGTGTTGGTCGTTTATGCTGAATGTCACCTGTGTAGTTAGAACAGTCTTATAGTGTCGACACTAGACACATTACTCACATGATGTGCCTTAAGAGTCTATCATGTACACCCTTCACTAAAAAGTTCCAAATAGTGCACTGTTCTTTGCAGAGGTCAGGCGGCAGGTTTCAGAACACTACTTGCTGCCACCACGAAATTTTTAATTTCCTGTAGTTGCTTCGCGTAGTGTTTGAAGAAGACTCTGGATGACTTCCATCCAGTATAAGCGCGAAGGTTTTCAAACGACATAGTCTGAAAGAAATTAAGGGACGAGGCGACTTTCCTCGGATCATGACCTGCGGGTGTACTGTTTGGATCCACTCTGCGAATAAAATAGGTGATTTTCGCCCTTATCTGTTTTAAGGATAACGTTGAACCTGATGTTTCTCCCCTGAAAAGCTGACCTCCCTTAAAGTCTGAAGTTCAACGAAGATAGACCTTTAGGCATTCCACTGGGCAGAGGGATGCTTCTTCCTTCAGAGGGCAGATTCTCCAGGGACCCCATCTCTTAGTGGGCAGCTCGTTCTTGGCGAGAAACGTTGGGTCCGGAAAGAGGTTCAGTTCTCCACAGTCTGTGAACTGAATGTGGCCATCATCCCTCGAGAGGGCCACTATTTCGCTGACTCTGGCTCCCGAGGCTAGTGCAAATAAGAATATCACCTTTTGAGTCAAGTCCTTTAGCGAACAATCTTCATTGTTCAGAGTTGATGCTAAGTGAAGAACCTTGTCCAGGGACCATGAAATGGGCTTAGGAGGGGCTGCGGGCCGAAGTTTAGCGCAGGCTTTGGGAATCTTGTTGAAGATTTCGTTAGGGAAGTATACCTGGAAGGCATAAAGCACTGGTCTGGATAGAGCAGATTTGCACGTAATGATCGTATTGGCCGCTAGACCTTGTTCATGGAGATGGATGAAGAAGGACTGGCAAAAATCCACAGAAATCTCCTTAGGTTTCTTTGCCTTGACAAAGGCGACCCATTTCTTCCAGGAAGACTCATATTGTCTTCTTGTAGACTTTGACTTGTACTCTTCTAAAAAGTCAATACTGTCTTTTGAAATCCCGAACCTTTTCTTGACTGCCAAGGTGAGAAAATCATGAGATGAAGGTTCTGGGACTTCAGTGATGAAGCGGAGACAGTCGACTTCTGCACTTGCTGAGTCAGAACTGGGTCCAGCAACGGGATCAGCTTCAGGCGTAGTTCCGTTACCAGGGGGAACCAGACACTGTTGGGCCATTTGTGGGCCACTATTGCTGCTGTCCCATGAAAGAATCTCAGCTTGTCGAGGACTTTCAGCAGAAGGTTGGTTGAAGGGAACAGGTATATCTTGGACCATCTGTTCCAGTCTATAGACATCGCGTCCGTTGCTTCCGCTAGGGGATCCTCGTACGGAGCTACGTACCGGAGTAGCTTCTTGTTGTCGCTCGTTGCGAAGAGGTCTATCTGCAGTCCTGGGACTTTGCGTAAGATGAAGGAGAATGATCTTGCGTCTAGGGACCATTCCGACTCTACTGGGTTGAACCTGGAAAGAGCGTCCACCGTCACATTGCGGAATCCTTGAAGGTGGACTGCTGACAAGTGCCATCTCTTCTTCTCCACTAAACGGAGGATGGCCAGTATTACCTGATTCAGATGAGGCGATCTCGAGCCCTGTCGATTGAGGCATCTCATTACAACCTCGCTGTCTAGGACCAGGCGAATGTGGATCGAGCAGCGAAGTTTCAGTTTTTTCAGCGAGAGAAAAACTGCCATGGCTTCCAGAAAGTTGATGTAGAAGGTTCGGAAGAGAAGAGACCAGGTTCCTTGGACTTTCCGATGATGAAAGTGGCCTCCCCGCCCTTCTCTTAAGGCATCCGTGTGACCAGTGGCTGACGGTGGAGGTGGTTGCAAGGGTACCTTCTTCTTTAGGTTCTTGACCTCCGACCATGGCTTGAGTAGGGATCGCAGACGATTTGGTACGGACTTCTTCAGATCTCTTCGAGCGTTTGATGCGTATTTTCTCCAAACTCCTGATGCATCTTTTAATTGTGCTCTCAACACTGGATCTGCCACTGAGGCAAACTGGAGGGACCCCAACACGCACTCCTGTTGCCTTCTTGATATCCGGGCGGATTGAAGGTGTCTCTTGACAGATCCCGCTATCTCTTTCCTCTTCTTTGATGGAATGGAAAGCAGTGTGACTGTAAGTCCCAGTGGACACCCAGCCACTGGAACTTCTGAGCTGGAGAAAGACGAGACTTTTCCAAGTTGATCTTGAATCCCAGGTGTTCCAGGAACTGGATCACTTCCTTGGAGGCTTGCGTGCACTCCTCCTTGGATGCTGCCCACACCAGCCAGTCGTCCAGGTACACTGCTACCTGGATTCCCTTTAGGCGTAATTGATGAATGACTGCATTCGCAAGCTTGGTGAATACCCTTGGGGCTATGTTTAAGTCGAAGGGCATGGCTCTGAAGACGTTTTGTCTTTTCTGTAACTTGAACCCTAGGTATGGGGAAACTTGACGGTTGATTGGTACATGCCAGTACGCATCCGTCATGTCTATGGAGACTGTGAATGCCTGTTTGGGCAAAAGGGTCCTTATGTGTTGAAGCGTCAGCATTCTGAACTTGTAGTTCACTATGAACTTGTTGAGTGGTGATAGGTCCAGAATGACTCTGAGCTTTTCCGAGTCCTTTTTCGGAACACAAAATAGCCTTCCTTGGAATTTGATGGACTTCGCCTTTCTTATAACCCTCTTGTTTAAGAGTTCCTGAACATATTCTTCCAATATGGGAGTTGAGTGTTGGAAGAATTGAGGGAAGTTGGGTGGAGTTGTGTTCCAACTCCACCCCAGTCCATTCTTGACTAGGCTGTGGGCCCAGGGATCGAAGGTCCAACGATCCCGGAAGAGGAGAAGTCTCCCTCCTACCGGTAGTGATGTGTTGAGAGGATGTTTCTATTAACCATAATAATTACCTGGAACATAGATGAAGAATTGTTAGTAATTATTTCTCAGCTGATCCCATCTTTGGTCGTCAATTTTTCTTGGTGGGATTTAATGATATGTTGGTATTCTTAAAATACACTTTTAATAGATCTTGTGACTACATTGCTCTATGACAGCTGACTCCTAAGTGTGTGTGTGGAGCGTCATACACAATCTGACAAAACCAAAACATTGCTAAACAGAAGAGCATCGCTCTGAAAGACTTAAATCCTACTCCAGTACAAAACTATAAGGAATTACATCCTATCTTTGAGGTAATCAACAAATGTTTGAATCCTAATATCAAAATAAATCATTACACTTATGTACAAAGCATAACATGTTTTATTCATGCAATATGATGCAATGTTGCGCAATACCTGTAACACTTGAAATAATATAGTACATTATTACAACAATACATAACAGGTAGCATCTCACTTAGAGTGCTGGTTGGAGGATTTACCTCCTTGGCCACGTCCACGTCCACCTCTGTTGCCCCTGTGTTGCATCCTCGTCCCTTTAGTACTTAGGTCCCAAGAAGACAGGTTGGTAATTCACGTACTTTATTCTGGTATATCAAATACAAGTAAGCAGACCCATGCTTCTGCTGGCGTCACAGTTCGTGGATGGCGGGGAAGACAACAACAACAACTCAAAGGTTCAACATAGTAGAATGAGAGAGCAGTGTTTCTCAATACATTACACTCCTCCCCCCTTAGGTTAACACACAAAAAAATTAAATTTGTTCAATGAGTCTCCTAGGTTTTTTACTTACTCTGGTAGATTTTCTTACAATGGCACCAGTATCACAATTACTGTTTTCTGATCCTACTACAGTACTTCTACATTGGGATTACAAATCCTACTTGAGTTCTGAATAGGGTTATTTGTTTCTTCTAATCCTTGTACATTATTGGGAGAAGAAACTACAGGAACAGAAGGAATCATTGTATCTTTTAATAGTGATGATTCATCAGTTACTCTAGTATTATACATTTTTCTCTCAAATAACTGTGATAGGTGACGCTTCCAAGTCAAAATACCATTAACATCTACAGAAACTAAATAATTCCTTTCACCCAGAACTTTGATAATCTTAGCTTCTACCCATTCTGGTCCTTTACCAAAATTCCTGGCATATACTGCATCACCAACTCTGAATTTAGACTCATGAACGTAAAACTCATCTTGTTTAGGCATTATAACATCTAGTGGACCCTTAAATTTCCTTCCAAATAATAATTCAGCTGGGGAGCAGCCAGTAGAAGACTGTACTGTACATCTATAGGTATACAAAAATTTTGTCATTCTGGTTTTTACAGGCAATTTACACTCAAACTTTTTGAAATTAGTTTTGAATATTCGAACAGCCCGTTCTGCAAGCCCATTTGTACTTGGATTATATGGTGCTCCTGAACAATGTCTAACACCATTTTTCTGAAAGAAATTCTGAGTCTCCCTAGCCATAAAACAAGTTGCGTTATCAGATACAATTGTGTCAGGAATACCATAATTAGCAAAACACGACCTTAAACATTGTATGGTATCCTCTGAAGTTATATTCTTACAAGCATAGACATCAATAAATTTATAAAAGGAATCAATAATAATCAAATATTGCATGTTGTCAATGGGCGCACAATAATCTACATGCAAGCGGGACCAAGGTCTATCTACTGACGGCCAAGATAAAGGTGAAATGCCCTTATGTTTGAGATTTGTTATACATAATGCACAGTTAGAAGTTATTTGTTCCAAATCTTGGTCCATATTAGGCCAATATACAAAAGACCTTGCTTCGGCTTTCATGGCAACAATACCCTTGTGGCCCTCATGAAGCATTTCCACAACACGCTTTCTCAACATTTCAGGAACCAAAATACGATTCCTATACAGTAATACATTATCATGCAAAGAAAGATCATTTCTCAATTTATAGAATGGTAACATACAATTTTCCATCACATTTTCCTTGGGGAACCCCCTCCTTACATAATCTCTTACTCTGCATAAAACAGTGTCTCTTTCTATACATTCTTTTACCATTGTAACATCAAAAGAATTCTTATCCTAAATATTAATCAAATTTACATATCCTGGTACATGAAAATCAGTATCATCTCTACATAATGGTAGCCTACTAAGAGCATCTGCCACTATATTATGCACTCCCTTAATGTGCTCAATTTTAAAATCAAAACCTGATAGGAATAAAGCCCACCTTTGAATACGAGCATTAGATAATTGTGGAATACTCTTACTAGGGTTAAATAGATGAGTCAAGGGTTTATGGTCCGTCCTAATAACAAACTTCCTACCCAAAAGGAAATCAGAAAACTTCTTGACTCCAAAAATAATGGATAAAGCCTCTCTATCAATTTGAGAATAATTACACTCAGCATTAGCTAATTTTCTACTTTTGAACGAAATGGTAGAAATTTTACCCTTATATTCTTGTTTAAGGACAGCTCCCACTCCTACAGGGCTAGCATCAACTTTTAAAATCATGGTAGCATTGTGGTTAAAATTACCCAAAATATCAGCTCTACCCAAGGCTTCCTTAATACTCTGAAAAGCTTCTTCATGAATTGCTGACCAATGAAACTCAACATACTTTTGTGTCAAATTATATAAAGGACATAAAATAGAAATGAACTGAGGTACAAACCTATTGTAGTAAGTGCATAACCCCAAAAATTATTTCAAAGACTGGACAGACTGAGGGGTTGGAGCTTCCAAAATTGCCTCTATTTTCTTTGGGTCAGGTTTAATTCCCTCACAACTTAAAATGTATCCTAAATAAGGTACTTCCCTAGAACCGATAATACATTTATCTTTATTCAATTTAACATTTCTCAGTTGCAAAATTGATAAAACCTTACATAAACTCCTGTCATGTTCCTCTTTGGTAGCTCCGACAATTAATATGTCATCTAAAAATACATGAACACCCTCAATATTTGCCAATAATTCAGAAATAAACCTCTGAAATATACCTGGTGCTGACGACAACCCAAAAGGCAATCGGTGGAACTTATATAATCCCAAATGAGTATTCATAATTAAATATTGTTGAGAATTTTCACTCACAGATACCTGTAAATATGTATTTTTCAAATCCAATTTTGAAATATACTGACAAGAACCTACCTTTGCCAAAATATCATCCAATCTCGGTAATGGAAAGGTATTAACACTTGTTTGGGTATTGAGATACTTAAAATCTACACAAATCCATTACAGGAACAATAGGACTGGCCCAATCTCCTGCATGCTCGACCTTGCTCACTATATTTTTACTTTCCAGTTCTTTCAAACTATTCTCAATTTTACATTTATAATGATAAGGCACAGATCTGGCTTTAAAATACTTAGGCACAGCATTTTCTTTTAACATTAATTGACATTCATAATTTGTAATGGGTGATCCTTCCACCACCTGATACCCATTGAACATTTTTACACAATCAAGCTTAAGCCTAGATGCACTACTTGGGGTAATAAGAGGACCTTTAAATTTATCATCACTCATATTATCAACTTGTACCCACTGGTATTTCAATTTCTTCATCAAAGACCTGCCTGCTAAATTTAAATCATTATCTACAACAAAAAACTTTTGTCCCTTGACCATCTGGCCTTTAAAAGAAACATCACAATTTATTTCACCATACACCTGCATTTCCGCTTTATCATAATTAGCTAAGCGTTTCCTTGTTGGTAATGGTGTTAAATTCAATTTATTAGCATCATGCCGTGAAATAGTGGATGCACCACTGCCAGTGTCTAATTCAAATTCTAGGGGAAACCCATTTAACCTTAAAATTTCTCTATATGGTTCCTCATAATCATCGACAAAGTCAATAGAATTCACATCAAAATCAAAAAGTTTCAATAAATCATAAGAATCATGAAATTTTCATTAACAGGAATATGCTTACTAGTAGACTCGTCTACATCATGCACTGTATTAACATTCCTAGATTTATTTCTAAGCTTTTTATTGGAACACACTGTACTCACATGGCCTTCCTTGCCCCAGTAATAACATTTAGCATTCTTAAATTTACAATTATCAGCTAAATGGTTATCACGCCCACAATGAATGCATTTACCTTGAGCTTTACCATAATCACTTTTACCTCTCCCCTTAGAGTCTGCACTAGAATTAGGCCTAGGCCTAGTTACTTTATGCCTAACCTTGATAACGGTACCTGGTGGCCTATTATCTGTAAAAGAACTTGAAGTAGGACTACACTCGGTAACATAGGCAGTTTCTAAATTGGTAACCTTGGCAAGTAAATCACGAGAGGAGATGGATTTAAACTCAAAAGGATCAGCTAATAAAACCTTAAAATATACTTCATTATCAATACCAACCAATAACTGTTCCTTCAACCTTCGGTCAAACTCATTATTAAATTCACACTGTTGAGCTAATAATTTAAGTTCTGCATAATATTCCTTCACTGACTCACTACTTTTCTTCTTCCTCTGTAGGAAATCACATAATGCTCTATGATAACTTGGTTTCGTTATGAAATGAGACTTAAGTTGATTTACTAGGTCATCAAAAGGAACTGCAGACGGCAATTTCGGTGCTGTTAACTTACAGATCGTGGAAAAAGTCTCTACTCCCACTGAAGAAAGCAACAAAGCCCTTTTTGCTGTCGCCTCGGTTACTTCGTTTACTTCACAATTCATGGAAAATAGATCCAACCATAAAGATAATTCCAACTTATCTGGATTGAACTCAGGCTACTCACTGGAGTCTGGACGTTGGCCAGGCCTAAACTGGGTGTGCCAGGCTAGATACGGCCGGCTGTCATTGGTACACTAACTCTGCTTCCATAAGACATACCTCTTTGTACACTGGGTTCTTCCTCGTCGCCACTGTTGCATCCTCGTCCCTTTAGTACTTAGGTCCCAAGAAGACAGGTTGGTAATTCACGTACTTTATTCTGGTATATCAAATACAAGTAAGCAGACCCATGCTTCTGCTGGCGTCACAGTTCGTGGATGGCGGGGAAGACAACTACAACAACTCAAAGGTTCAACATAGTAGAATGAGAGAGTAGTGTTTCTCCATACATTACACCCTGCCTCTGGAGTGGTGCTTAGAGGACCCTCGAGACTTCGGCCTGAAAGTCGTCGACTGCCTTTCAAAAGCTGGGGTGAAGGCGGGCGACTGTGTCACCACCGTCTGGGGAACCAGCTGGAAGGTGGTGGTTGGCTGTGCTACATTTGTTACACCGTGGCCATGGGAAGCTGTTGTTGTCTAGGACCAGAGGGCACTCTTGGTTGTTTTGTCTTCCTTTTCGGCTGGGGACCCTCATCAGCGGAAGACTTCCTTTTAGAGGACAAGCCCCACTTGGAGAGGAGATTCCTGTTGTCCGAAGCGGCTTTGTCCACAACCTCTTTGACCACTTCGCTTGGGAAGAGGTCTTTTCCCCAGATGTTGGAAGCTATCAGCTTCCTCGGTTCGTGCCTCACTGCAGCGGAGGCGAACACGAACTCTCTGCAAGCCCTACGGGCTTTGATAAAGTTGAACAGGTCTTTGGTGACCGTCGCCAAATGAGCCTTGGCTAAGACCATGTACATATCTGGGGTTTCCGATATGCTTGCCATCGTCTCTAGTCCCGTCTGCAGACATAGAGGGGGCAAGACGTTCTTTTGTCTCCTGCTCCCTGCGCAGGAGAAAGTCCGACAACTTGGGGAGGTCTTCGCCGAACTGACGTCCGGCAATGTCTGCCTCCAGCTTCCCGACTGTGAAAGTGTTATGCATATATTTCCAGTCCGCGTCATCCAATGGAAAAGCGAGGGAGAAAGGTCTACACTCTTCAAGTGTAGGACAGGGTTTCCCTTCCTCCACTGCCTTTAAGGCAGCTTTAAACCCTTTGTCCATAAAGGGAAAGGCACGAGAGGGATCAGCAACAAAGGAAGGGTGCTTTTTGCTGAGAGCCGGCACCTTGGAATTAGTAAAGGCCCTCTCTTTCAAGGTGTTTGAGAACAAGACCTGGGCCTTGGGGAGGTAAAAAAACGATGACCTCTTTTGGCTCTGTCTCCTCTATGGACGAAGGCTCCGTCCTCAGACGGACATAGCAATCCAGGTAGGCCCCTTTGCTGGGCCAGAACTCTACATCGTCCACTGGGACAGTGCCCAGTTTCTCAGAGAGGAAGATCTTCCCCCCTGACATCGGCATATGCTCAGCATACGTCCAAGGATTGATGTCAGAGAAAGCAGGAAGATCCTTGATGTTTAGCTTCTTCAGGGCTAAATGCGTCGCCACGAGCTGGTGCATCTCCGTCCGAAGAGAAGCCTCCTTCTCCGACAATTTCTTTTGCATGTCCTGGAACATGGAAAGAAGAGAGTGCAGCGTGCTCGTGATCGAATCCAATTGGGGGGCAGAAGAGGTCGAAGGCACCGGCTCAACCACCGTCGCAGAAGAAACCGAAATCGTTTCGGCTTTCTCGGTCTCGCCTTCAGGGGGTACGTCATCCTCCTGTTCCAATTCTTCAACGAGGAGATTATGCCCTGCAAGGCATCCGAAATGGCAGATTCTATCGGAATTTGGATGAGGGAAATCTCGGGTTGAGCCTGGGGAACGATTGCATCCGAAGATGCCCTAGGGAACAGACAGTCCCTCATCCTGTCATTAAGCAGGTATGGGCCAGAGGTGTTCTTCTGAAAACCCGACCCATTTGCGCAGCGTCTCTCTTGATGCATCCCTAGACTCTGTAGACTTTTGATCATCAAAAGCCTCTTTAACAAGTTTGTCACAAACAGTACATACCTGTGGGTCCCAGTATTTAAGAGATCCCTTCGTGACTGCGCAGCGAGCGTGGGCCCTGCACATGTCATGGCCGCAGAAGTTCCTACTGCGGACCCTGCAAAAGTTGTTCCCGCAATCGGGATGCTCCTCCTGTAAAGAAAGAAAAGCATATAAGTATTTGGTGAAATTCTCAGATTTCATCATACATATTTATTCAAAAATATTTAGCTTAGGATAGGGTAAGCTAGATGAAGAAAAAGACACCTACTGTGTCTCCTGTCCAGCCCATTGCTGTAACCTCCCTCAATATATAATACTAAATTCTTAATGAATTTGGGAAGAATATCCTTGGATATAAGGTGTCTTCTTAACACTGTCATCTTTATTCAATATTGGGGAATTGGTAATGGTTGTTAACCATTAGAAAGGCAGAGAGAATCGCTCTCTTAATTGTGATGGTCTCACAATGGGCTGCCCATGAGCACCGTGTAGGTTGGAAAAAGTTTTGTATGGGCTATGGCAATGACTGCCGGTGGCATGCCGCCAGTACTGCCGTGCCGGACGGCACATGCCGGCGTGTTCTGGGCCATAGAAGGCAAGCACTGCCTTCAGGGTGATGGACGGCAGGTCGGCACTCTGCCGGCATACGCCGGCGGGTACCAGGTTTATGGAAGGCAAGAGCTGCCCCCAGGATGAAGAGTGGCAGGTCGCCGGCAGTTGCTCTGTTGCCGGCAGTTGCTCTGTCGCCGGCAGCCAGAGGGACCTTCTATCAGGTAGGACCCGGCGGCAACCGGCGATAAACTGTCTAGACTTTGGGTTGCTGGCTGCCGGCAGACAACACAGTTGCCGGCGGCCGGTCAGAGCATGCCTATTGCCTTTGGTCGTCGATCAACGGCGACCAAGGCAAGTGGCGGCAGAGCTAACTGCTGGCAGGCGTCCAATATGGCTGCCGGCAGTTGGCCCAAAATGGGGAAAGGCAAAGGAAAAGAAGGATGGAGGAAGGCAAAGGCTCAGCCTTGCCGGCCTACATCCGGAATGAGGGTTCAAATGGAAGGGGGAATTAGATTTGGGCTTCCATCCAACCATATCCCATCTATATTGGTAGCATGGATATGGAAGGCAGTCCAAGGGAGGGCTGAAGAACACTTAAAGACAGATGGGGGCTCCTGCCGGCAGCCGGCTCAGCCGGCGGCAGGCAGGAGACCCCAGGCCAATTCTACAGACTACCCATAGGGTCAAATGTAGAACAACGGCCAGGGTATGTGAAGGCTAGGCCAACACGAAAAGGACAGCAGGGGAGGGGCAAGGGTCCTATAGGTGAGGTAATACCTGAAGGTACTACCTACCTGGGCGATTCTGATCCCATAGAAGACAACCTCAAGGTAGGGGAATTCAATTCCCCAGGTTGGGGTAGTCTAGGTAAGAAGGCGACACCCAGAACGCAATCTCAAAGGGAACGGAATCTCGTACCAGAGATCTTCGGCAGGGGAAGAATACAATTCTTCAGCTAAAGATCTACCAGCAGAGGACTGTCTGCTAGGCCAAGAGGGGGAATTTTCACACAAAAACCTCCAGGGTAAGGCCTAGGGAGGTCTAGCCTCCTGTAAGGGCAACCTAACCCGACCTGGGAAATCATTTCACCAGACGGACGGATGCCGAACACAGACAAACTACTCTGATGTCCCGTTCTAGGCTCGAAACCGGAAAGAAACGGGACGTCTCAGTAAAGATTTGCCAGAACTCAGTTCAGGGCAAATCTAACTGAGGGTAGCCTAGGCTAGTCAGAGGGTGAGGAATTGCTCTTAAATCCCACCACGAGATTGGTATTGGCTTGAAAGGTATAGGAGGTGTCAGTCTTCCCTTAAAAGGCAATACAAGAGCAATTGGGGACATGTATGAAAGTATACTAAAGCCCCTTGGCTAGTAGCCTAGGAGCAGTGAGAATCGTTCACCGAAACTCTCTCGTATACTATCTTGGAAGAGGAAAATTGAAAGCAGTAATATCTTAAATGTATAAAATATTGCCTGAGCTTCAGTAAAACTTTACCAGGAAGGTTATATCATGCATGAAGTGTGAAAGTGCCTAGGCTAGGAAGCCTAGCACTCGTGAGGCTCAAAATATTTAGCCAAATTCACGACAACAAGGACATAATACAAAAATCCCTAGCTAAATTGCTAAATAGCTAAAGTTAAGAAGCAAGCAATGCTGGGAAAGTCGTTCTTGGCTAACTAAATGTACAAAAAACGGATTTTGAGCGAAGCGAAAAATCTATTTTTGGGTGAAATGACCATGTCGTCCTGATGGAAGGTTCCTTCAGTAGCTTCCTTTGGGTATATATGACTACCATAAATATTCCCAGAGAATTAAACTAAAGGTTTCACAGAATTCTAACTTCTGGTGCGAGTACCCTAAAGGTTTCCTTCTAGGATATCGTATATCAACAGGGGACGCATGCCTTAACACGCCACATGGCTATCTGCACCCCACATAGCGTTTAGGCTTCGAGGGGGAAAGGTGGCGAGGTAACTGAGGAGCCGTTCCAAAGTTACCCTTCCTTCGTTACTGTTATGGTACTCGCAACGTAAACAAACAGTCCGCCATACTGTGTGACGTCACATCCGTCCTCATTCCTAGTCCAGCTTCCAACCGGCTTCCGCGATACAGTATAGCAAGGAGGGGCCTGGCAGGCTGAACTGGAACAGTTGGGCGGGTCCATCAGGACGACATGGCCATCTCACCCAAAAATAGATTTTTCGCTTCGCTCAAAATCCATTTTTTGGGCTCAAGCAATGTCGTCCTGATGGAAGTGTACTAGAGAATAAATGTATCGTGGATTTTTTCCCATTTTAAGTGCTTTCTACTCCTAACATTCCTGTGGTCCGATGACCGAGGAAACCATGACATCTCTGTTAAATGTCACTACCAGTGGCATTATAATGACCTGGCTTCCCGCCCCCCTGGCAGGGAAGTCCTAATTGGACAAGAGGAACATCTCAAAGTAACCCGACGAAGATAGACTCACCTGGATGAAGAGATTGTGCCGTCTCGAAGACAGATCAGAAGGGTAAATATTTGTGTAGGAACAAATTTTATACCATTAGGTGAGTGTATATAAGTAGTAGGTATATTAACTATAATTAACCCTGGAAATAAGATCGATAAAACAATAACAGCAATTTATTTTCATATGAAAGATAGGAGCGAAATCAGACGCATATGGTAAATAAAATAAATATTTTATTTGAAAATTGCATGGAAATATGGAAAATTATGTACAATAATAATATTGGATAATAGACATAGATTTTCAGTAAGACGGTGATGTAGAATCTGAAAGGGAAATATTTTGCCTTGAAGCACAAGTTCCCTGAGGAACGCCAGTCTTTAAAATCATTATACACTTCATGTACAAGAACATGTGGCACACGTGTAAGAATCTATGTCACTTCACCTTGATGAAGAACAGTCTATTAGTGACACTAAGTGTCCCTTGAAATTACTATGTATCACACTAGGGTCAACACAGGCACCCGTTTGAGTTAAAGTCCCGAAAAAACTCACTGTTCTACGCAGCACTAAACAGCCGGTTTCATCATGCTACCTGCTGTCACCACGAATCTCTTTACTTTGTGCACCTGCTTCGCATAGTGTTTGAAGAATACTCTAGGTGACCTCCAGCCTGTGAAGGATCGGAGGCTTTCAAAATCAATTCCTTGGAAAAAGTTCAGGGAAGAGGCGACTTTCCTAGGATCATGACCTGCGGGTGTACTGTCAGGATCCGCTCTGCGAATAAAGTAGGTGATTTTCGCTCTTAGTTGTTTTAGTGACAGGTCACTATCCGAAGTTTCTCCTTTAAAGAGTTATCTTCCGCCAAAGTCTGAAGTTCTTTGAAGATAGACCTTAAGACTCTCCACTGGGCATAGAGAGACATCTTCCTTCAGGGGGCAGATTCTCCAAGGGCCCCATCTTTTGGTGGGAAGTTCATTTTTAGCGAGAAACGTGGGGTCAGGGAAGAGGGTAAGTTCCCCCGTGTCGGCGAACTGTATCTGGCCCTCTTCTCATGATAATGCCACTATTTCACTGACTCGGCCTCCCGAGGCGAGAGCAAAAAAGGAAGATCACTTTTTGAGTCAAGTCTTTCAGAGGGCAAGATTCGTTGTCCAAGTTAGAGGCAAAATGGAGCACCTTATCCAGGGACCAGGTGATGGGTCTTGGTGGAGGTGCTGGACGGAGTCTAGCACATGCCTTCGGGAGATTTCGCTGGATAAATCTATTTGGAAGGCGTACAGAAGTGGTCTAGTCAAGGCCGATTTGCAGGAGGAAATCGTATTGGCTGCTAAGCCTTGTCCATGAAGGTGAATAAAGAAGGACATGCAAAAATCTATGGAGATTTCCGTAGGGTTTTTTGCCTTGACGAAGGCTACCCCTTCTTACAGGATGATTCATATTGCCTTCTGGTAGACTTTGTTTTGTATTCCTCTAGGAAGGCCAAACTCTTCTTCGAGATCCCAAACCTTTTCTTCATGGCTACGGAGAGAAAATCATGAGATGAAGGTCCTTGACTTTCTTTGATGAAGCGAAGACAGTCGACTTCTGCACCTGTTGGGAGAGAACTGGGCCCGGCAGGGGGATCAGCTTGGGCTGTAGCTCCAGGACTAGGGGGAACCAGTTGCTCCGGGGCCACTTGGGAGCCACTTGGGCTGATGTCCCTTTGAAGGTTCTCAGTTTTTAGAGGACTTTCAGCAGAAGGTTGGGTGGAGGGAACAGGTAAATCTTGGACCATCTGTTCCAGTCCAGGGACATGGCGTCCACTGCTTCAGCTTTGGGGTCCTCGTACGGGGCCACATATCGAGGAAGTTGCTTGTTGTCGCTCGTCGCAAAGAGGTCGATCTGTAGTTCGAGGACTTGACGAGAGATGAAGGAGAATGATCTTGCATCTAGGGACCATTCCGACTCTATGGGGCTTGTCCTTGATAGAGCGTCCGCCGTCACATTGCGGAATCCTTGTAGGTGAACTGCAGATAGGTGCCACTTCTTCCTGTCCGCCGGGCGAAAGATGGGTAGTAGCACCTGATTTATGTGGGGCAATCTCGAGCCCTGACGGTTGAGACATCTGACTACTACCGAGCTGTCCAGAGTTAGACGGATGTGTATCGAGGGACGCGTGGATAATTTCTTCAGGGTGAGAAGAACCGCCATGGCCTCCAAGATGTTGATGTGAAACGTCTTGAATAGGGGAGACCATGTTCCTTGAACTTGCCGTTGATGTGAGTGACCCCCCCCCAACCCTCTAGAGAAGTGTCCGTATGGATGTTGAGCGATGGAGGCGGAGGTTGGAGAGAGATGGATCTTTTCAAGGTCCTTGCTTCTGACCACGGGCTTAGAAGGGAGCGAAGCCTGTTCGGTAGGGGTCTCTTGAGATCTCTTCGAGCGACGGATGCGTTTCGTCTCCAGACTCCTGAGGCATCCTTTAGCTGTGCTTGTAGCACTGGGTTTGTCACTGAGGCGAACTGTAGGGAGCCGAGAACTTGCTCTTGCTGTCGTCTTGAGATCCGTTTGGATTTGAGAAGTCTTTTGACAGACCCTGCTATTGCTTTCCTTTTCTTCAGTGGGATGGAAAGGCGGTGTGACTGAAGATCCCAATGGATTCCTAACCATTGGAACTTCTAAGCTGGAGTGAGGCGAGACTTCTTGGTGTTTATTTTGAAACCCAGATGTTCCAGGAACTGGGTCACTTTGCTGCAAGCTCTCAAACATTCTTCTGGCGATGTCGACCAGACCAGCCAGTCATCGAGGTAGGCCATCACTTGGACGCCCTGAAGGCGTAGCTGGTGGACGATTGTGTCTGCTAGCTTGGTGAAGATTCTCGGAGCCACGTTGAGCCCGAAGGGCATGGCTCTGAAGGCGTAGCTTCTTCGTTGGAGCCGGAATCCTAGGTAGGAGGAAGCGTGGTGGTTCATTGGGAAGTGCCAGTAGGCATCCGCCAGGTCTATTGAGACCGTGTAGGCCTTGTGAAGCAGTAGGGCTCTTATTTGTTGAAAGGTCAGCATCTTGAATTTGTTGTTCGCAATGAACTTGTTGAGGGGGGACAAGTCGAGAATGACTCTGAGTTTGTCTGAGTCCTTCTTTGGAACACAAAATAGTCTTCCTTGGAACCTGGGGGACTTTACCCTCTTGATCACCTTCTTGTTCAAGAGTTCCGGGACATATTCTTCCAAGATGGGGGTTGAAGGCTGGAAGAATTGATTGAAAGTTGGCAGTGGTTGCGTCCAGCTCCAGCCTAGTCCCTTCTTGATGATGCTGTGTGGCCAAGGATCGAAGGTCCAACGATCCTGAAAGTGGCGGAGTCTTCCTCCCACCGGAAGCACTTCATTGCTTCTGGTTTCCCGAGGGTTTGCCACCTCGGCCGCTAGCTCCCCTTCCTCCTCTGCCCCTGGAGGGGCGGCGAGAGGAATCTCTGCCTGAGCCTCTACCTCTGGGACGAAAGGTAGTGGATGGTCGTTCATAGGCAGGGGTGAAGACCGGTGATTGGGACACCACCGGCTGGGGGACCAACTGAAAGGTCTGTTGTGGCTGTGCAACCACTTGGGGAGTAGCGGGAGCCAGAAACTGGCGTTTGGGTTGACACTGCTGGGGTCTAGGTTTAGAGGATTTCCTCTTAGGTTGAGGGCCTTCTTCCTGAGAGGATTTCCTCTTGCGGGACATGCCCTATTTGTTGAGAAGGTTCCGATTCTCAGAGGCGGCTTTGTCCACGATCTCTTTCACCAGAGCTGTTGGGAAGAGATGCTTGCCCCAGATGCTGGAGGAGATTAGCTTTCGGGGTTCGTGTTTCACTGCCGCGTTGGCAAACACGAATTCTCTGCAAGCTCTCCGGGCCTTGATGAAGCTGTGCAAGTCCTTCATTACGGTCACTAGGTGGGTCTTCGCGAGAACCATATACAAATCTGGGACCCTAACGTCCCCGGCCATGACCTCCAGCTGAATTTGGTGAGACAGAGAGGCGGCTTGTCTCTCCTTGGTCTCTTGCTCCCGACGAAGAAGGTGGTCGTTCAGCTTTGGAAGATCCTCACTGAACTGACGGCCAGCCTCGTCAGGTTCCAGTTTCCCGACCGTAAAAGTGAACTGGATATCTTTCCAGAATCTGTCGTCGGGGGGAAGGGCGAGGGAGAGAGGCCTACACTCCTCCAAGCTAGGGCTGGGCTTTCCTTCCTCCAACGCCTTCATGACCGCATGGAAGGCCTTTTCAACAAAGGGAAAGGTCGCAGTAGGGGGAGCAAGAAAGGACGGGTGCTTCTTGCTCAATGCTGGCATTTTAGAGTTGGTAAAACCATGACTCTTGAGACACTCTGCCAGCATGGCTTGGGCTTTTGAGTGATCGAACACGATCACTTCTTTGGGTTCGGTCTCTTCCTTGGAGGGCGGTTCGGACCTGAGCCGGACATAACAGTCCGGGTAAGCCTCAAAGCTGGGGAAGAACTCCACCTCTTCCAAGAGGATGGACCCAAGCCGATCATTGATAAAGATTTTGCCAGTTGTAATTGGCATATGCTCGGCGTACCTCCAAGAGTTAGACTCCAAGCAGGGGGGAAGATCCTTAACCGAAATCTTTTTCGGTTGCTTCAATCCCATAAAATGACGTTTGAGCTCCTCTTGATTCTTTCGGAGCCTTTCGTCCATCAGTGCCACCAGCACCTGGATGGCATCTCCAGTGGCTGGTAGCACGGGCAGCGAGGCGGCGGAGGTAGAGGGGACTGGCTCCTTGACCACAACGTGGGTTACTGGAGGTGTTTGGGCAACCTCGTCCTCCGAATCAGGGAACTCCACCTGATCCTCTTCATCCTCCAGATCCTCACCCATGAGGGTCCTCTCGGTGTTGTCGGAGACTTCCGACATCATCTCCACTTCGTCGAGATGACACTTTCGGAGTGTAGCCGAAATGTCGGGTTCAACAGTAAGTTGGACACAGGGGATCTGATCCTGGGGGATCACAGAGTCCGACAGAGCTTTAGGGAAAAGCAAGGCCCTCATCTTCTCGTTAGGGAGATAAGGCCCGGTGGTGTTCTTCTGAAAACCGCGCACCAACTTGCGCAGTTTCTCTCGAGCATTGTCCCTGGCCTCCGCGGACGGAGGGTTGTCGAACGCCTCATCAAGGAGGCCTTTGCAGGTTGAGCAGGACTGTGGATCCCAATACTTAAGGTTGCCCTTTTTCGCTGCACAGGGGGCGTGGGTCCGGCACGCCTTATGCCCGTAGAAGTCCGGGCGGCGAACTCCGCAGAAGGAGCTCTCACACTTCAGGTTCTCCTCCTGTAAAAAAAAGAGATCATGAGTACATGGAAGACAGAGTTATGGCTTACATTACTCTTAAAATTAAGATTCACTAATCTGTAGAATTGGTTTTTATGTGAGCTCAGGATAGGTGAGCTAGAAGGGAAGTAGGAAGACACATACTTATGAGTCCCGTCCAGCCAGTTACCGTGACCTTTTCTGCTGACAATTCCTTAGGACCTGAGGTTCTAGGGGAAGGAATGGTATTCCTATGGGGGAGCCAAACTTAGGCTTCCTTATAAAGGAATTGTCTACAGAGTGGAGAGGGTCTGAAATCGTTCAGAACCTAAAGAAAAGAAGGGGGAAAATAGGATAAAACCCCCTTATATTTGGGTAGGTCCCGGCAAGAGACTGCACTGAGAAGCACAGAGTATGCTGGAAATATTATACTGTACAACTGTACACCCCAGCCACTGTCTGTAAGGTATGAAATACCAAAGAAAGAGCAGTCTGGCTATACGGCTGTATTAGGTCGACTGCCGGCATGGGGCCAGCAGCCGGGGGGAGGGGTGCTTGTCCATGGAAGCCGCAGGAGCGTCGCCGGCAAGCCTGAGGCCGGTCCAGCGGGGTGAATCCATCTAAGGCTACACACTGAGCAGCAGAGAGGTAGGAGACACCTATAAGTGGTGGCCTCCGGCAGCCGGCAGGCTGTCGGCGTTGGTGAACCTAGCTTGGTACATAAGATGGAGGGTTGTCTGAGATGTCGGCGGCAGCGGCGGCAAAGGGCGGCGGCCCCCGGTAGCCGGCAGGCTGTCGCCTTAGGTAATCCTCAGATAGGAACATCCTATGAATTAGGAAGGTCACATGGGGTGCCGGGGTGCCGGCGGCTAGCGCCGGCAGGCGGAGGCGGCAGTGGACCGGCACCATGATAGAAGAGAGAAAGATAAGGAGGGAGTGGGGAAGGGTAATGTCCGATACCCGACCGGCTTCCCTCCGGAAAGAGTGCTCTCATGATAGGAGGGGATATGCCTATCACCCGGTGGCAGGGGGCTGGCAGACGGCTGGATGCCTATGGTAATCCGAGGGAGGATCAGAGGACACTCAAAAAGGGGGAGAGGGTGATCTTCCGCCGGCAGGCCGGCTGCCAACACTACCCTATAGTTCGACTATGAGGGGGAAGTGTAGCAGAGCGGCCAGCCAAGCAGGAGAGCACAGCTTAACCTACAACTCTCCCCAAGGGAGGAATTGTAGGACAGCGGACAGGGGTGTAAAGGCAAGCCAACACAAAGGGATAGAGTGGGGCTAGGGGTCTGAAGGAGTAGAAGGGGTCACAACCCTAAAGCTCCCAAGGAGTGGGTTAATCTGTTAGATATCTATACTACCCAGGTAGGAGAGAAACGCTCTCCAACCCTAGGGTAGGTTAGCTCAGAGTAGGCACAGCACTGGTGTACTGTCCTAAACTATAATAAAACAGAATCCCACAAAGCCTAACCTAAACCAGGAGAGCTTCTCCTAGATTAGGGAGGGCTGGGAAGACATATCGCTAGGCCACAGGAGGAAGGGACGTGTCCCAACCAAGAGCAGTCTAGGGGGAAGAGCAGGGCCCTTCCACCTTCAGTCTCAGTCGATACCTAAAGGGAAATGCGTTCCCTAAGGGTGGACTGGGATGAACGATAGGTATTCTGGGGTTCTGTCCGAGGTCCCCCCATATACTATGGTAGGGAAGAGGGAAGAATGATCTAGCCTTACCTACCCGAAAATTATTCCGGGTAAGGGGGCTAAGATATAGCAAAGCTACCCAGAGGGAGGTTACCCGAAGGTAACAGGGGAGATAAGGAAGCATTCAAGGGCCCCAACGTTGGGTTAGGGGATGTGACATGGATGGACCAGGCACGGTCCCTTGTATGGTCCCTAAAAGGCGAAAGATATGTGCAACACTGAATCTTGTATATGTTTAAAAATGCCTATATCTTCATTATCATTAACACTAGGAACAATTATTATATCATGCAGAAGTAAACATGAACACTAGGCTGCGGCCTAGGCTAGGCTAAAAGTCTAGTATGGGGTCGGCTAACTAACAGCGCCGAAGAATACCATCGGCATAATATTACTAATTCCTAGCAATGAAGACTAAATAACTAATGATACCTAATTAGTTATAAGGCCGGGAAGGCTGTTCTGGCTAACTAAATTAAGCATGCAAGGCGAACAGCGGTGTCATAAAATGGCGCCTCAGGGCAAGGCACAGCTCCGCCACAAAACACAAGATTTTAGCGTAAAAAATCGTTACTTTACGGCCGGAGCTTATTTAAACAATAAAAGAACCTGGTACTCAACTTTCCAGAAGGCGAGGCAGAAGGTTGAGACATGGCGTAGGATGCACAAGATAATCGGCGATCACGGGGAAAAACAAACCAATGTTGGAAGCTACCAGACAAGGAATGAGGACGGACGTGACGTCACACAGTATGGCGGACGGTTTGTTTACGTTGCGAGTACCGAGAACAGTAACGAAGGAAGGGTAACTTTGGAACGGCTCCTCAGTTACCTCGCCACCTTTCCCCCTCGAAGCATAAACGCTATGTGGGGTGCAGATAGCCATGTGGCGTGTTAATGCATGCATCCCCTGTTGATATATGATATCCTAGAGGGAAACCTTTAGGGTACTCGCACCAGAAGTTAGAATTCTGTGAAACCTTTAGTTTAATTCTCTGGGAATATTTATGGTAGTAATATATACCCAAAGGAAGCTACTGAAGGAACCTTCCATCAGGACGACATGGCTTGAGCCCAAAAATAGCGACTGCATCCATGACGCCATCCCGCTGGCAACAGCTTTTGTTACGTTAATTACGATCTCAATCGGAGAGTAAAACTGGCAAGAGCTTACATTTACACAATTCAAATATATTACTTAACTTTCCAGAGGCAGATGAAGCTGGTGTAGACATCATAGCAGCGAAATAAATCCAAAATAGCGAGAGATAACACGGGATAAACACCGGTCTGCAAAGCTACAAGGGAAAGAATGGCTAGATGGTGCCACGAGGCGGTGGGGTGGCGCCTATTTACAGTACAGTGGGAGCGTTGCCTTAATAACGGCTCTCCTATATTCTTGCCACTTTTTCCCCTCGAAGTGAAAACGCTATTAAGGGTGTAGATAGCTATGAGACGTGTCAAGAATACGTCCTCTGATTTTATGCGATATCCCTTATTAAAAATCTTCAAGGGATATTCGCTCCAGGAATTAGAATTCTGGATACCTTTGGTAAATTCTCTGGGATATATCACTGTAGTCAAATATAACCTAGGAAGCTACTAACGAAGGAACTTCCATCAGCTCGACATGGCCTGAGCCCAAAAAATGCACATGCAAACAGAACGACTGCGTCCAAGACTCCATCTGGTTAGGCAACAGCTCTTGTTACGTTAATTACAATCTTAATCGAAGATAAAAACTGGCAAGAGCTTTCATTTATACAAATTAAAGATAACACTCAACTTTCCAGAGGCAGATGAGGCTGGGGAAAGCATCGTAGCAGTAATAAACTCAAAAATAGCGAGAGGCACAAGGAATAACACCGAGCTAGGTACGCTACTTGAGAAAGAATGACAAGATGGCGCCAGGACATGGCGTCGTGCTGGTGCTCAACAACAGTACGAGTAGTAGCGTTGCCTTAATAACGGCCCTCCTACATTTCTTGCCACTTTCCCCTCTCGAAGCGTAAACGCTATTAGGGGTGTAGATAGCTATGTGGCGTGTCAAGAATACGTCCTCTGATCTTATGCGATATCCCTAAAGACAAAAGCAAGGGATATTCGCGCCAGGAGTTAGAATTCTGGATACCTTTAGTAAAATTCTCTGGGATATATCACTGTAGTTAAATATAACCTAGGAAGCTACTATGAAGGAACTTCCATCAGGACGACATGGCCTGAGCCCAAAAATAAAAATTTGTACGAGCACTATTTATTATTCCCCTTTTTATCTGCATATTAAAACAAGAACAACTGTAATAACTTTGTTCCTACATGTAGACAAACCTTTTTTCTGTGTATACATACCTTGTTTTCACATACAGCTAACCCCGTATGCCTTGGATGCTATAAACATTTTTTTGGGCTTAAGCCATGACGTCCAGATGGAAGGTTCCTTCGGTAGCTTCCTTGGGTATATTTAACTACAAGGATATTCCCAGAGAATTAAACCACAGGTTATCACAGAATTCTAACTTCTGGTGCGAGTATCCTAAAGGTTTCCCTCTAAGATATCGTATATCAACAGGAGACGTATGTATTAACACGCCACATAGCTATCTGCACCCCATATAGAGTTAACACTTCGATATGGAAAGGGGAAGAATAACTGGGGAGCCGTTCCACAGTTACACTCATCCGTGGCTGCTTTTGGTACTCGAAACGTAAACAAACGGGCGCCATTGCTAAATGACGTCACGTCCGTCCTCATCCTTCTGCTTGTAGCGCCTTGCTCTAGACGGATTTCCCCTTGTGCGATTTTCATCGACTTACATCGCCGTTATGTCTTTACCTTCAGCCTCGCCTTCTTCTGGAAAGTTGAGTACCAGGTCCCAGTATTGTTTAAATAAGCTCTAGCCGTAAAGTAACTTCTACTTTTCGTATAATATTGTGTTTGTGGCAGAGCTGTGCTGCTACCGGACGCGCCATTTTATGGCGTCGCTGTTCTTTTGCATGCCTTATTTAGCTAGCCAGAACAGCTTTATCCGGCCTCTTAACTAATTGATATTGTTAGTTATTTAGTCTTCATAGCTAGGAACTACGTATATCGTGTTTTAACGCTCATCTACTCGGTCGTCGTTCGACCCCTTACTAGATCCCTAGCTTAGCCCCTAGGCTAGATAGCCTAGCACTTGTGTTCATGCATGATATATTCCAGTGATCCTAGGTTAAGTTATGAAGATAGTGGCATTATTTATCATACTGTTAACTGTGATGTAAGTGTTTTCGCCTTCAGGGACCATATAGGGGATCGGTTTGATTGCGTTCCTTTCTAACCTAACCTAAATGTAGGAATCCCTATATGCTCCCTCAATCCCCTGCCTGCGGGCATTCCCTCTGTGTGGCCATGCTTCCCCTTCTATATAAGGGAATCTTGTCCACAATCAGAGTATTTATCGCTTCTATGTCTACCCTAAGGGAACGATCCCCCCTTAGGGTTGCGACCGAGAAAGAGGAACGGCTCTGCCCTTCCTCAGTTGCTTCCGGTTGGGTTACTCATCCCTTCCTGCAACTTGCGATGTGTCTTTCAGCCTACCTAGCCTGGGAATTAACACTCCTTATCTAGGTTAGGCTTTGGGGGGGGGCTAGTTCTGTACTTTTATAGTTTGAGACGGTACCCTTGCACCATTCTCATTCTGGTTACCTATCCTAGGCTAGGAAGCGTTCTCCCTTTCCTTGGTGGCCGTTCTTGTACAGAGCCTCCTCTATGAAAGACCCCCCCCTCTTCTTCTCCCTCCCCACCTATCCCTTTGGTGTAGGCTTGCCTATACACATCTGTCCCTAGTCCTACAACTCCTCCCTTGGCTGGAGTGATAGGGCTATCTTGCTCTCCTGCTGAGCTGGCCGCTCTGGTACACATACCCTTCATAGCGTTCTATGGGGGTACCCACTGGCAGCGATTTGTCCAGCAGGGGGTTCCCCTCTTGAGTGTACTCTAACCCTCCCTTGGGTTACCCTGGCACCCGGCCGAATGCCGGCCCCCTGCCATTGGATGCTAGGAGTATCTACTACTATCATGTGTGCACTCTCTCCGGAGGGATGCCAGAGGGGTATGTGGTCTTACCCCTACAATCCCTCCTTACCTTTCTCTCCATCTATCCTGGTGCCGGTCCCTTGCCGCCTCTACTGCCGGCGATACCGCCTAACACTTTGGTGACACTCTTTCATAAGATACCCTCCCTCCTCTAAGTCGTCAGCCTTCCGTGTGCCGGGGGCTGCCGCCTTCCGTCGGCATACAACCGATGTCCCACCCCTCCCTTTACCTAGTTTTAGCTGGCCGACCTTCGGGCCGGCCGCCGGCGTGCCGGCATTGATTGCCGGCGGTCTGGGTATACTACCATATACTGAATTATATTATGAACTGATCCAATCTCACCAAGCCGTCAGCCTTCGGCTGCCGGAGCCGCCGCCTCCCGCCGGCGACCCGCCGCTGTGCCGGCGGTCGCCAAGATGGTATTATGCTTAGATACTCAATGTGTCTGTCTTGATGCCTTCCACCCTGCTGGACCGGCCTCCGGCGTGCCGTCGGCCTGCCGGCGCCCTCTGGAGACGCCAAGGGACATGCACCCCTTCTCATACCTGCCGAGAACATGCCGACAGTCCTTACACTGCAGCCAGATGGCTTAGCCACTTCTATATATAGGTATTGTCTTACCATCTAAAATTGTGGCTGTGCTGTCTTCTTGCACATTGCAATATTCCAGCATACTCTGTGTGTCTTAGCACGGCCGATTGCCGGAACCTATATCTAATACGGGGTCTCCTATTACCCTTCTACCCCAGGGAACTGAGTGGTCTAAGTCCCTGATACACCTCGCAGGCAATTTCTGTTAGAAACTTAGCTTCTACCCACCACGGGTGATCCACATGGATTTCCGTTTTGTGTCCTTCGGCCACAAAAGAAATTGCCTAATGATAAGGTTACGGTAACCGCCTGGGCGGGATTCACAAGTATGTGTCTATCTACTTCCTTTCCCGCTCCCTACCCTCAAACATTATAATACTTATGAATTATTTAATGTTAGATAAAATTTTGATTACTTAATCTTAATCTTAGAGTAATGTAAGTCATTCTTATGCCTTCCATATACTCATGATCTCTTTCTTTAACAGGAGGAGTATATGAAGTGTGAAAGCAACTTCTGCGGAGTGAAACGCCCGGACTTCTACGGGCACAAGGTGTGTCGGACCCACGCCCCCTGCACCGCCAAGAGAGGCGACCTGAAATTCTGGAACCCACAGCACTGTAGTCTGCAAGAGTTGTCTGGTCGAAGCGTTCGACGATCCTCCTTCAGCGGAGGCAAGGGACAACGCTCGGGAGAAGCTACGCAAGTGGGTGCGTGGCTTCCAGAAGAACGCCACCGGATCGTATCTCGCCACCGAAGATTTGAGGGCCTTGCTGTTTCCGAAGGCATCAAAAGACTCAGAGGTCCCCAGTGATCAGATTCCCACCGTCCAGATAGTGGTGGAACCTGATATTGTCATGGCCTAGTCCATGCATGAGTGCCGTCTAGATTCTGACAACGCAGAACGTATGTCGGAAATTTCGGAAGGAACAGAGAGGAACCTCATGGGCGAGGAGCTCGACTATGAGGAAGATCAGGTGGAATACCCTGATTCGGAGCATGAGGTCGCTCCCACTCCTACCCGCGCACCGACTCCTACACCGACCGAGGAATCCGTTCCTTCGACTTCGGCCACCCCGGATCCTCTCCCATCAGGCACTCAGGAGGTCTTCTAGATGTTTGAAGCCCTCATGGATAAAAAACTTTGCGAGACCCACGAGCTATTCAGGTCTAACTTGGGAAGTTTTAAACAACCGAAACGGATTTCGGTTAAGGACCTCCCTGCTTGCTCGGATACTAACCCATGGAGGTATGCCGAGCACATGCCGATCACCACTGGCAAGATCTTCATCAGTGAGAAGGTTGGCTCGATCGTGCTGGAAGAAGTGGAATTCTTCCCGAATTTCGAGGCTTATCCGGACCGTTACGTCCGGCTCAGGTCCGAACCCGCCTCTAAAGAAGAGACCGAACCGAAGGAGGCCATTGTGTTCGATCTCACGAAGGCCCAGGCTATGCTAGCCAATACGGTGAAGAGTAGGGGCTTCACCAATTCAAAGATGCCGGCGCTTAGCAAAAAGCACCCAACCTTTGTTGCACCGAACAATGCGACCTTCCCCTTTATAGAAAAGGCCTTCACTGCGGTATTGAAAGCAGTGGAAGAAGGGAAACCTTGCCCTGTACTGGAGGAGTGCAGACCCTTCTCCGTTACTGTTCCCCCTGATGATAGACACTGGAAAGACGTCCAGTCAACATTCACAGTGGGGAAGTTAGAGCCTGACGTTGCCGGTCGTCAGTTTAATGCGGACCTCCCGAAGCTCAATGATCACCTCCTTCGTGGGGAACAAGATACGAAGGAGAGGCTTGCCGCATCGCTGTCCCTCCAGGTACAGATTGAAGTCATGGCCGGAGACACTAGAATCCCGGACTTCTACATGGTCCAAGCCAAAACGCATTTGGCAACGGTAATGAAGGACCTGTACAGCTTCCCTAGGGCTCGCAGAGCCTGTCGTGAATTCGTGTTCGTGAGCGCGACGGTGAAACACGAACCCCACGGAGAACAGGAACCTTCTCCATAAGTGGGGCAAGTCGAAGAAAAGGAAATCCTCTCAGGACGATGGCCCTCAACCTAAGAGGAAACCTCAAAAGCCCAAACCCAAGCAACGTCAACAGAGACGGCCGTTTCCGGGTTCCGCTACTCCCCAAGTGGCAGCTCAGCCACAACAGACCTTTCAGCTGGTCACCCAACCGGTGGTATCGCAGTCACCGGTCTTCACCCCTGCATTTGAGTAGAACACCACTACCTTTCGTCCCAAAAGTAGAGGCTCAAACAGAGGTTCCGGCAGAGATTCGTCTCGCTGCCCCTCCAGAGGCAGAGGAGGAAAGGGAGCCAGCGGCCGAGGTGGCAAACCCTCGGGAAACCAGAAGCAATGAAGTGCTTCCGGTGGGAGGAAGACTCCGCCAATTCCAGGATCGTTGGACCTTCGATCCCTGGGCACACAGCATCGTCAAGAAGGGACTAGGCTGGAGCTGGACACAACCACCCCCAGCCTTCCAGCAATTCTTCCAACAGTCAACCCCCCTCCTGGAAGAGTACGTCCTGGAACTCTTGAACAAGAAGGTGATCAGGAGGGTAAAGTCAACCAGGTTCCAAGGGAGACTATTTTGCGTCCCCAAGAAAGACTCCGACAAACTCGGAGTCATTCTAGACTTATCCCCCCTCAACAAGTTCATTGCGAACAACAAGTTCAAGATGCTGACTCTTCAACAAATAAGGAACCTTCTGCCTCAAGGGTCCTACACGGTCTCCAGAGACCTGGCGGATGCCTACTGGCACGTTCCAATGAACCATCACGCTTCCTCCTACCTAGGATTTTGACTCCAAAGGAAAAGTTACGCCTTCAGGGCCATGCCCTTCGGGCTCAACGTGGCCCCACGGATCTTCACCAAGCTGGCAGACGCCATCGTCCAACAGCTCCGCCTTCGCGGCGTCCAAGTGATGGCTTACCTAGACGACTGGCTGGTCTGGGCGACATCGCCCGAAGATTGTGTACGATCCTGCAACAAAGTCACCCAGTTCCTTGAACATCTGGGATTCAAAATAAACGCAGAGAAATCTCGCCTCTCTCCAACTCAGAAGTTCCAATGGTTGGGAATCCATTGGGATCTTCAGTCACACCGCCTTTCCATCCCACAGAAGAAAAGGAAGGAAATAGCAGGGTCTGTCAGAAAACTGCTGAAATCCAAACGGATCTCAAGACAACAGCAGGAACAAGTTCTAGGCTCTCTACAGTTCGCCTCTGTGACAAACCCAGTGCTTCGCGCACAGCTAAAAGATGCCGCGGGAGTCTGGAGACGTTCTGCATCCATTGCTCGAAGAGACCTCAAGAGACGGCTCCCAAACAGACTTCGGTTACTCTTAAAGCCGTGGTCGGAAGCAAAGGCCCTGAAAAGGTCCATTCCTCTTCAACACCCGCCTCCATCGCTCAACATCCACACGGACGCTTCGCTGGAGGGTTGGGGAGGTCACTCCCACCAACGACAGGTTCAGGGAATATGGTCTCCCCTATTTAAGACGTTTCACATCAACATCTTGGAGGCCATGGCGGTCCTTCTCACCCTGAAGAAACTCTCTCCGCCTCCCTCGATCCACATCCGTCTGACTCTGGACAACTCGGTGGTAGTCAGATGTCTCAATCGTCAGGGCTCGAGATCGCCCCAGATAAATCAGGTACTTCTTCCAATCTTCCGTCTGGCAGAAAAGAAGAAAAGGCACCTGTCTGCAGTTCACCTACAAGGATTCCGCAACATGACGGCGGACGCTCTATCACGGACAAACCCAATAGAGTCGGAATGGTCTCTTGACGCAAGATCATTTTCCTTCATCTCTTGCCAAGTCCCGGAACTTCAGATCGATCTCTTCGCAACGAGCGACAACAATCAACTTCCTCGTTATGTGGCCCCGTACAAGGACCCCAAGGCAGAAGCAGTGGATGCCATGTCACTGGATTGGAACAGATGGTCCAGGATATACCTGTTCCCTCCCCCCAACCTTCTGCTGAAAGTCCTCTCCAAACTGAGAACCTTCAAGGGGACAACGGCCCTAGTGGCTCCCAAGTGGCCCCGGAGCAATTGGTACCCCCTGGTCCTGGAGCTGCAGCCCACGCTGATCCCCCTCCCGGGCTCAGTTCTCTCTCAGCAAGTACAGAAGTCGACTGTCTTCGCTTCATCACTGAAAGTCAGGGACCTTCATCTCATGATTTTCTCTCCCTACCTGCAAAGAAAAGGTTTGGGATCTCGAAGAAAAGTCTAGACTTCCTCGAGGAATACAAGACCGAATCCACACGACGGCAATACGAATCGTCCTGGAGAAAGTGGGTCTCGTTCGTCAAAGCAAAAAATCCTACGGAAATCACCATTGATTTTTGCATGTCCTTCTTCATTCACCTTCATGGACAAGGCTTAGCAGCCAACACGATTTCTACCTGCAAATCGGCTTTGACTAGACCACTACTGTACGCCTTCCAGATTGATCTGTCCAGCGATATCTTCAATAAACTACCAAAGGCATGCGCTAGACTACGCCCAGCACCTCCGCCAAAACCTATCTCCTGGTCCCTGGACAAGGTGCTCCATTTTGCCTCTAACTTGGACAACGATTCGTGCCCTCTCAAGGACCTGACTCAAAAAGTTATCTTCCTTTTTGCTCTCGCCTCGGGAGCCCGAGTCAGCGAAATAGTGGCATTATCAAGAGACGAGGGTCATATCCTGTTCGCAGATACAGGAGAACTTACTCTCTTCCCTGATCCGACGTTTCTCGCAAAAAATGAATTACCCACCCTAGAGAATCTGCCCCCTAAAGGAAGATGTCTCTCTATGTCCAGTGGAGAGTCTCAAGGTCTATCTTCGAAGAACTTCAGACTTCGGTGGAGGTCAACTCTTCCAAGGAGAAACATCGGGTAGCGACCTGTCACTGAAACAACTAAGAGCGAAAATCACCTACTTCATTCGCAGAGCAGATCCTGACAGTACACCCGCAGGTCATGATCCTAGAAAAGTCGCGTCTTCTCTGAATTTCTTCCAGAGTATGGATTTCGAAAGCCTTAAGAGCTTCACAGGATGGAAATCGTCGCGCGTTTTCTTTAAGTACTACGCGAAGCAAGTGCATGAAGTTAAACATTTCGTGGTAGCCGCAGGTAGTGTTATGAAACCTGCCGTTTAACTCTGCATAGAACAGCGAGTTACTTGGGACTTTAACTCTACGGGTGCCTGTGTTGACCCTTGTGTGATACATAGTGATTTCATGGACACTTAGTGTTTCTAATAGACTGTTCTTATCAAGGTGAAATGTCATAGACTTCACATGAGTGCCACATGCCCTAGGGCATGATGTGTTTTTTCTTTGATAAAGACTAACGTTCCTCTGGAACTTGTTTTTTCTAAATTTGAAATTTCTTTCAGATTCAAGATTGAAGTCTTCTATTTTCTATGTGCATTATTTATTATTATAAATTAACTTTACACCCTTTATTGCAATTATTATTACTATAACCTGCAAATTATGAAATAAAATGTCTATTTTATTACTTGTGCGTCTCTCTTCGCTCCTATTACCATTATGAAATACATGATTGTCATAGTTTCATTTACCCCTTTCCTTTGAAATGAGAAGAATATTATAAATTGTCTGTATTATATACTCATCCATGCTGTGTAATATTCCTACTTGAATACTTACCTTCGGCATGCCTTCGAGACCAGATTGATCTCTAATCCATGGAATATAGTGATTAATTATCACTTGTCTACTCTTGAGAATATTCCTACACGAATGTTAACCTTCTGCCTTGTCTCCGAGTCCTACACGAACTCTCCGCAGGGTGAGTAGCCCTTCGATGACCACTTTGGATTTTGGTATAATCCGCCGGGACTTCTCTGCCAGGGGGGCAGGAAGTTGGATCCCCACGGAACCTCTACCGAGGTCACATTACATACCTCTATTCGGAGCCCTTGGCACTTACTCTAAAAAAGGGGAAATTTTCCACAATACATTGATTCTCTGGTACTCTTCCATCAGGACGTCATGGCTTGAGCCCAAAAAACGGATTTTGAGCGAAGCGAAAAATCTATTTTTGGGTGAAATAGCCATGACGTCCTGATGGACCCTCCCGTCTATTCTAGTCCAGCCTTTCTGGCCCCGCCCTATCCTGCTGTATCATGGAGATTAGCAAGGAGCTGGCCTCAGGATGAGGACGGACGTGACGTTATTTAGCAATGGCGCCCGTTTGTTTACGTTTCGAGTACCAAAAGCAGCCACGGATGAGTGTAACGGTGGAACGGCTCCCCAGTTATTCTCCACCTTTCCATATCGAAGTGTTAACTCTATATGGGGTGCAGATAGCTATGTGGCTTGGGGGCCGGCTAACGGTACCCGTGTTAACAACTATCATGCATCAAACAGGAGAATCCATCTCGTTATACGGCAACTCTTTCTCTCAGCTAGCTCAGCCAACTTACCGTTCGCAGAAATAAGAAAAAAAGATAAAGATCTAACACTAGGGTTTTCGAGAACCTTCCAAAACACATGGCAAATATATGAAATGAGTATTTTCTCACCAACATGATGCAATACCTCATAAAAATATAGAAAAAATTTACATAAGCCCTCGTTCATACCTCGTAGGGTCATATAACTCTCTTAAACAGGTACGTAAGACTTTGTAACAAAATACATGAAATAAAATGTTAATTCTTAAAAATAACGTAAATCTACATACTGTATACTGACGAATGAAGAATATAATGAAATTAACAATGAAAGTCTTACGCAATTTACATACGAAATTATACCTACATGAGAGGAACTCACATAAAGAGGTGGCTATTCACCTCACAAATGAAATACATAAATAAATATTTACTCTAAGCTAGACCAAGTTCGGAAGATATATATATATATATATATATATATATATATATATATATATATATATATATATATATATATATATATATATATATACATATATATATATATGTATATATATGTATACATATATATATATATATATATATATATATATATATATATATATATATATATATATATATATATATATATATATATATTCTTACAGAGCTGGTCTAGTTTAGAATAAATATCGTAGTTTATTAACAAATGCATTTAAACTTTCTTTTTCTTTCTGATATGCTTGGGCAGTAAATTGATACCTTTCAAAAAATTTATTGACCTGAGGAGCAAAATATGTGGTAAGAGCCTTAATTGCAACTTCACTTGTGTCATCTGTAGGCTGCAATGTCTTAAACACTTCCCGAACTTCCCTACCTGCTGTATGAAGTAATAATGCGTTCTTTTGGGCATCCTTCATATTCCCTAATGCTTCTAAATAAATCTTAATAGAATGCTTTTGATCTTAGTATGTATACAGTCGATCCGATAGCCCAGTGTCCTCCTATATTCAGCTGTGTCCCCTAGGGGCCCACCCACTGACAAACTTCTATCTATGCCACTGACCATGCACTAGATCTTTATTAAGGGATTCAGGAACCCCAGATCTCCATTCAGTAGATGGAATTGATGCAAAGAGAGTTGCATCATCTGCATATGCAATGAACTTGTTTTCTTGGCCAAACCACATGTCATATGTAAATAGCAAGAAAAGTAATAAGCCAAGAATGCTACCCTGAGGAACACCAGATATTAGATATTTCCTATGGACAGTGACTGACAGAGTCATCTGGTTTAAGTAAAGAGGAATCATTACATCTACGCCAAATAGAGCAAATTAAAGGGTAGCTTACTGTTATGTACTTTGTACTGTTATACTATATGCGCTACGGGTATTAAGAGTAATGATTGCACAGTATTGCATTGTTAGAATGTGTTTCAGCACAGTTCATAGGTGTAGTAGCGTATGTTATGAAGGATTTAATCATTCAATAATTGTCCTAAAGTTAGGATGTGATTCTTCTTACTTTTGTATTGCAGTAGGATTCGATCTTTTTGAGAGCGATGCTCAAATTTGTTTTCTCTATCTATGTGTATGAGTTTTGTTTACATATTCTCACTCGAGAGTCAGAAGTTGTTGAGACACGATTGAGAGCTGAGGAGCAATGTAATACCAAATCCATTAAATATAATTTAAGAATACCAACGTATCATTATATCCCATCAAGAAGAATCAACGACAGTGATGTGGGATAATTAAAAACACAAATGAATGGATATTATTCCAGGTATGTATAAAGCTGTCATTTCACTTGGGATAACCAATACCATACAAAAGACTGGCGAAAGGTGAAACGGAACCCATGCAACAGCAGAAGAGACAATTAGAAGTAGCCCTCATGAAGAAGCAGCTGCAGCAGGTATGCAGTAAACAAGAGGAACGCCACCACACATTCCAGCTCAATGTCAAGAAAGAAGCAAACATCCTACATACATATTGTATGGATAGTAAAAAATTAAGGTACAATTGAAATTTGTTACCAGTAGGCATTAGGTAGTAAAATTTCACCATAGGACAGGGACCAGTTTACATAAAACATAAAGTGTAAACTACCTTTAGTTGGTTGCATAAACACACAAGAGGCGCAATTAACATATAAATTGGGTTAGAATTAACTTTGTTAGTGAGTAACTTGTTAATTTTGCAGAATTCATTTGCCTAACATAATTCAGGTAAGAAGTAAAAATGACCCTGGACATCAAGCATCCAGAGAAGTTTGCATTGTTGCTGAACCCAATTCTGCTGCAACACGATGGCCACAGTGGTGTGGAGAATATAAGATTTACATTAAAGCTTTAAGTACCATGAGAGATAGCCAAAGGAAGACGTTATTACTGCACACAGCCGGTAGAGAAGTTCAGGAAGTGTTTAAGACACTACGAGCTTCTGATGATACTAGTGAAGCTGCGATTAAGGGTCTTACCACAAATTTTGCCCCTCAGGTCAATAAAAATTTTTAAAGGTATCAATTTATAGCACAGGCATATCAGAAAGACCATGAAAGTTTAGAGGCATTTGTAACTAGGCTTAAGAATCTAGCTGTTTCATGTGAATTTCTAGTGCTAGAAAATGTTATCAAAGATCAAGTTATTTGCCCATTGCACATCACAAGAGCTAAGAAAGAAGTTATTGCAAGATAAAGATTTAACATTAGTGAAGGTATTGATTATAGGCAGAGCTCTAGAAATATAAAATAGGCAAAGTAATATAATAGGTAACTCTACAAGCAATAGAATGGAAAGTTCTAAAATTAGCAAGATAGGCTTAAAGTTGAAAGACAAAGAGAATCAGAGAAAGAATACGTCAAGCTTAGTCATAGGAAATTGCTGAGCTCTAATGCTCACAAATATCAGAATCAAACCTATACGCAGAAGCAACAGGAAAAACCCAAATGCTATACGTGTTGTAAAACTGATCGTCTTGCATACGAAGCAAGGAAATGCCCTGCTACTGGACAAACATGCCAGAATTGTAGCAAGACGGGACCTTTTTGAGATGTTTGTAGATTCCTTAAACAGTACGCAAAGAAAATCAGTGCAGCAGTTGATACTATAGGCCAAGAGAATAATGTGGAAAATGTTCATGATAATCAGGTTAGGTCAGAAACTGATTTTGCGTTTCGCATTAATTCCGTCAACAAAGGTGCAAAGGAACACATATGGGTAGAAGTGATCATAAATGGTAAACCAATATAATGCAAGCTGGCACAACAGCTGATGTACCAATTATGTCTGAGAAAACAGCTAAAACTATTCATAATTTGTCATTAGAAAACGGATTTTGAGCAAAGCGAAAAATCTATTTTGGGGTGAGATAGCCATGTCGTCCTGATGGAAGGTTCCTATAAATAGCTTCCTAGGGTATATTTGACTACAGTGATATTCCCAGAGAATTTACCTTTAGGTCTCCAGAATTCTAACTCCTGGTGCGAATATCCATAAAATTTCTCTCAAGGATATCGCATAATATTAGGGGACGTATATCTTGATACAACACACAGCAATTTTCACACCGAATAGCGTTTTCGCTTCGAGGGGGAAAGTGGCAAAAACAGAAGGGGAGCCGTTATCAAGGTACCCTTCCTCCGTTACTACCTTGAGTATCTAGATGGCACCATCGTCACCGCCATGTTTCATTCCTTGTAGCTTTGAGCAAGGTGCTACAGATATAGTAGTTTCGGGAGGGATCCTGCCAAGGCCTCTTCTATAAAAAGGAGGGCGGGTCCATCATAGCTATCTCACCCAAAAATAGATTTTTCGCTTCGCTCAAAATCCGTTTTTTGGGCTCAGGCCATGTCGTCCTGATGGAAGGTTACCAGAGCATTATGTAGAAAGTACTGTACTGTATCTGTGGATTTTCCGAATGTGCCTTAACCTCAGGACAATATTTCCTTGGTCATAAAGACCATAGAGACATATGGCGTTACCGTTATACGTCATTGTTTATAATCATGAACTCTGTTAGTGCTTCCTGCCCCCTGCAGGGAAGAGTCATACTAGACTTAGGAAAAAGTCTCGAGGTTTGCATATACCATATGAACAAACATAGCAACAAGAGCATATAGGTCTCACTGTATGCCAAGCCAGTCAAAGTTTGTACTCTAATGCAAACCAAAAGCTTATATGAGCCAACATAGCCTCCAGAGCATACAGGATTTGCTGTATGCAAAATCAGACAAGTTTGTACCCATGTAGGAACAAAGTATAGGTAGGCAGAGAAGGTTGTACTCATGTTAGAACAAAGTTATCCATTTTGTTCACATGTCCATATGCAGATCATTAAGGGTTGAATAATGCTCTCGCATATCTTTATTAATTCAAATTTGGGGCGAAATAAGATGCAAATACCAATCAATCATTTATTGGTAATAAATAAATAGCAATTCAACATACATAACATAGCGTTAATATAATGCTAAAGAATGCAAAAAAAAAAAATATATATCTAAAACAGACAAGACCAGAAATGATTTTTTTCACCTGAAAGGGAACATAATTATTGCCACAAACTGAAAATGTAATAATTTTCTAATATGCATTTCTATGAATGACTGTCTCTTCACACTGTGTAAGAACACACGGCACAAGTGTTATCTCTATGTTTCTTCACCTTTAATAACTGGAACAGTTCATAGTGCCACCTTGGTGACACGTATCTTTTCATGTTGCACACTAAGTGTCAACACATTCACCCGATTCTCAACAGTCCCAATCAATTCACTGTTCCTCGCAGCGCTAAGTGACAGGTTTTAGCACACTACCTACCGCCACCACATACCTTTTCAACTCTTGCACTTGCTTCGCGTAGTGCTTAAGAAATACTCTGGATGACTTCCATCCAGTATACGAACGAAGACGCTCAAAGTCCATGTATTGAAAAAAGTTCAATGACGAAGCCATTTTTCTGGGATCATGACCTGCGGGTGTACTGTCAGGATCCGCTCTGCAAATGAAATAGGTGATCTTTTCCCTTAGTTGTTTTAGGGATAAGTTTCACCCCGAGGTTTCTCCTTTAAAGAGCTGTCCTCCCCTGAAGTCTGAAGTTCTACGAAGATAGACCTTTAGACACTTTACTGGACACAGCGAGACATCTTCCTTCAAAGGGCAGATTCTCCAGGGACCCCACCTTTTTATAGGTAGCACGTTCAGTGCGAGAAACGTTGGGTCAGGAAAGAGATTCAGTTCTCCCGCTTCTGTGAACTGAATATGGCCCTTGTCTCTAGAAAGGGCCACTATTTCACTAACTCTGGCCCCGAGGCTAGAGCAATCAAGAATATAACTTTCTTGGTTAAGTCTTTCAGAGAGCAATCCTCATTGTTCACTGTTGAGGCAAACTGTAGGACCTTATCCAAGGACTATGAAATGGGCTTAGGAGGTGCTGCAGGCCTAAGTCTAGCACAAGCCTTAGGGATCTTGT
Organism: Palaemon carinicauda; assembly: GCF_036898095.1. Lineage (NCBI taxonomy): Eukaryota > Metazoa > Arthropoda > Malacostraca > Decapoda > Palaemonidae > Palaemon > Palaemon carinicauda. Next base: position 110,265,350 of record NC_090726.1, on the reverse strand, counting down.
TAAAGATTTCATTGGATAAGTCTACTTGAAAGGCGTAAAGCAGAGGTCTAGTCAAGGCTGATTTACACGTTGTTATCGTGATGGCTGCTAAACCTTGTCCATGAAAGTGAATAAAGAAGGATAAACAGAAATCTGTTGAGATCTCTTTTGGTCTTCTTGCCTTGACGAAAGCAACCCACTTCTTCCAAGACGGCTCATATTGTCTTCTGGTAGATTTCGACTTATATTCTTCTAAGAAGTCTATACTGTCTCTCGAGATCCCAAACCTTTCCTTAACTGCTAAGAAGAGAAAATCATGAGATGAAGGTTTTGGGTTTTCTGTGACGAAGCGAAGACAGTCGACTTCTGTACTTGTTGAGTTAGTACTGGGTCCGGCAGAGGGACCAGCCTCAGCTTCAGTTCCAATACTAGAGGGAACCAATTGCTCTTCACCCACTTGGGAGCCACTAGAGTTGCCATTCCCTGAAAGGATCTCAGCTTGCTGAGGGCCTTCAACAGGAGGTTGGTTAGAGGGAACAGGTAAATGCAGGTCCATTCGTTCCAGTCGAGGGATATAGCATCCACCGCCTCCGCTAGCGGGTCCTCATACGGGGCCACATAACGAGGTAGTTTCTTGTTGTCGCTGTCGCTCGTCGCGAAGAGGTCGATCTGCAGTCCTGGGACTTGAGGTAAGATGAAGGAGAATGATCCTACGTCTAGGGACCATTCTGACTCTATTGGCGAGAGCCTGGATAGAGCGTCCGCCGTCACATTGCGGAGCCCTTGAAGGTGAACTGCTGATAAGTGCCATCTCTTTTTCTCCGCCAAGTGGAAGATGGCCAACATCACTTGGTTGATTTGGGGTGATCTCGAACCCTGACAATTCAAACATCTCACTATGTCCTCACTGTCCAGAATCAGTCTTATGTGGACTAAATGGCGAGGAGACAATTTCTTCAGCGTGAGAAAGACTGCCATGGCTTCCAAAACGTTGATGTGGAAGGTCTTGAATAGAGAGGACCAAGTCCCTTAGACTTTCCGTGGGTGAGTAACCTCCCCATCCTTCCTTTGATGCGTCCGTGTGGATGATGGCTGAAGGTAGAGGTGGTTGTAAAGGCACAGAGCTCTTCAGGTTCTTAGCCTTCGACCATGGCTTGAGAAGTGATCGTAGTCGAGTCAGTATCGGTCTTCTAAGATCTCTTCGAGCGTTTGATGCGTATCTTCTCCAGACTCCTGACGCATCTTTTAGCTGTGCTCTTAGCACCGGGTCTGTCACTGATGCAAACTGAACGGAGCCCAGCACTCTCTCCTGTTGGCATCTTGATATCCTGTCGGATTTCAGTAGTCTCTTGACAGATCCCGCTATATCTCTCCTCTTCTTTGGTGGAATGGAGAGACGGTGTGACTTGAAGTTCCAATGTATTCCTAGATATTGAAACTCCTAAGCTGGAGATAGTCGAGACTTTTTGACATTGATCTTGAATCCCAGATGTTCCAGGAACTGGATCACTTTCTTGGATGCTTGCATGCATTCCATCTCGGATGCTGCCCACACCAGCCAATCATCAAGGTAGGCTACCACCTGGACACCTTCTAGGCATAGTTGTTGAACGACTGCATCTGCAAGCTTTGCAAAGATCCTGAGGGTATGTTTAATCCGAAGGGCATGGCTCTGAAGACGTATCTCTTCTTCTGTAGCCTGAATCCTAGGTAGGAAGAGAGTGGGCGATTGATTGGAATATGTCAATAGGCATCTGCCATGTCTATGGAGACTGTGTACGCCCGTTTTGGCAGCAGGGTCCTTATGTGTTGAAGGGTTAACATCCTGAACTTGTATTTTTCTATGAACTTGTTGAGTAGCGACAAGTCCAGAATGACTCTGAGTTTGTCTGAGTCCTTCTTGGGAACACAAAACAGCCTTCCTTGGAATTTGATGGACTTTGCCCTCCTTATCACCCGTTTGCTCAAGAGTTCTCTGGTATATTCTTCCAGGACGGGGGTGGAGTGTTGGAAGAATTGAGGGAATGATGGTGGAGCTTTCCTCCAGCTCCAACCCAGTCCATTTTTTATTAGGCTGTAGGCCCAGGGATCAAAGGTCCAGCAATCCTGAAAACTTTGGAGTCCTCCTCCTACCGGAAGCATCTCATTGCTTCGGTTGTCTGGAGGGCTTGCCTCCTTGACTACGTCCTCTCATACCCTCTCTTCTTCTTGAGGGGCGTCTAGAGGAGCCTCTATTTGACCCTCTACCTTTAGGATGAAAGGTAGTGGTCTGCCTCTCATAAGCAGGAGTAAAGGCTGGTGACTGGGTCACCATCTGCTGGGGTACCATCTGGATAGGTGGGTTGGGGTTGTGCCACTATCTGGGGCACCGCGGTCATTGGAACTGCGGGACATTGTTATTGTTGTCTGACAGTGCGAGAGGGCAACCGTGATCTCTTCGTCTTCCTCTTTGGTTGGGGACCCTCATCCGGGGAAGACTTCCTCTTAGCCGACATGCCCCACTTTTGGAGAAGATTCCTGTTCTCCGTGGCAGCCTTTCGACTATTTCCTTGACCACTTCACTCGGGAAGAGGTCTTTTCCTCAGATATTGAAAGATATCAGCTTCCCGGGTTTGTGCTTCACCGCAGCCGGAGCAAACACGAACTCCCTACATGCTCCTCTGGCCCTAACAAAGCCATATAGGTCCTTAACCAGCGTTGCCAAATGTGATTTGGCCACGACCATGAATATGTCTGGGGATCTATTATCACTTGCCATTGCCTCCAAGGAGAGAGATGAGGCAAGCCTTTCCTTTGTCTCTTGCTCCCTACGCAAGAGAAAGTCAGACAACTCAGGGAGGTTTTCGCTGAAATGACGTCCAGCAATATCCGCCTCCAACTTCCCAACTGAGAAGGTAAGATGTATTTCCTTCGAGTCTTTGCCATCCGTAGGCAGAGCTAGGGATAAAGGCCTACACTCCTCAAGTGTAGGGCAAGGTTTCCCAGCTTCTACTGCCTTCATAACTTCCTTAAACCATTTTTCCGCAAAGGGAAAGGCCAGTGTAGCTGGAGCAAGAAAATAATTAGTGAAGTCCTGTCTTTCAGACTGCTTGCCATCAAAGCTTGAGCTTTCCCATGGTCAAGAACTATGACTGACCTCTGTCGGCTCTGTCTCCTCCTTGGACACAGGTTCTGCCTTCAGACGGACGAAGCAGTCTGGGTAAGACTCAAAGCTGGGCCAAAAGTCGACATCCTCAATGAGGACGGTTCCCAGCTTCTCTGTAATGAAGATCTTCCTGTTTGTAATAGGCATGTACTCTGCATGCCTCCAAGGGTTTACTTCGGAACACGAAGGAAGATCCTTCACATCGAGTCTCCTGTGAGACCCACGGGACGCTGCAAGATGGTGCATCTCCTTCCTCAGTGCAGCGTCCCTTTCTTCGTTATGCTTACGAAGACTCTCCATCATGGTCATGAGACTAGCCAGGGCTTTTCCCATTTCGTCAAATGGAGGAGCAAAAGACGTAGAGGGCACTGGTTCTGGGGCTGGAACCGACGAAACGGACTCCGATTCGACGTCATCCTCTTCAGTCTCAAGAGCCAAGGTAGACTCCTCTTCTTGACCCTCCACAAGAAGGTCTTTCTTGGTGTCCTCCGACACCTCTGACAACCTCTCATCTAGGTGAATGTCCTTTATCACATCAGAGATATCCGTATCTATGGAAATCTGGACGCAAGGGATCTCAGGATGAGGCTGTGGTATAACGGCATCAGCAGTTGCCTTAGGGAACAGATAGGCCCGCATCCGTTCATTCGGAAGGTAAGGCCCCGTGGCATTCTTCTGGAAGCCACAAAACATGGCGTTGACGATGGCGCCATCTAGATACTCAAGGTAGTAACGGAGGAAGGGTACCTTGATAACGGCTCCCCTTCCATTTTTGCCACTTTCCCCCTCGAAGCGATAACGCTATTCGGGGTGAAGATTGCTATGTGTCGTATCAAGATATACGTCCCCTGATATTATGCGATATCCTTGAGAGAAATTTTAAGGATATTCGCGCCATGAGTTAGAATTCTGGAGACCTAAAGATAAATTCTCTGGGAATATCACTGTAGTCAAATATACCCTATGAAGCTACTTATAGGAACCTTCCATCAGGACGACATGGCCTGAGCCCAAAAAGCACAAATAGAGTTTTGGAAAGTTATAATGGTTTTGATATTCAGGTAATAGGTGCTTCGAATGTAGAAGTACAATATAAAGATCAGAAGTTAGACAGAATGCCATTAACGGTAGTGAAAGGTAAACGACAAACTTTACTAGGTTTGGACTGGTTACATTATATAAAATTAGATTGGCCTAGTATTTTGAAGGTTATAAGATGAACGAAAGAATGAAGTGTCTGGATAATATTCTCTCAGAGTTTCAAGACGTATTTGAAGATAAAGTTGGTACAGTATAAAACGCAAAGGCAATTTTAGTTTTGAAGTCGGATAGTACTCCTAGATTCTTTGCTCGAAGACCAGTACCATATGCATTGAAAAGTGCAGTTGAAAAAGAAATCAAAAGGTTAGAAAATGAAGGTTCTTGGGAAAAGTTACATACTAAGATTGGGCTACACCATTAGTTCCTATTGTGAAGGAAAACGGCCAAGTTAAGTTATGTGGAGATTACAAGGTAACGTTGAAACCACAGCTTCAGGTAGCTCAAAATCCATTACCAAATCCGAAAGACATGTTTGCAACTATGTCAGGATGTAATACATTTTCTAAGTTAGATCTTAGACAAGCATTTCAACAACTTCCCATGGATGAAAATTCACAAGACCTATGTACAATAAATACATCCTTAGGTTTGTATAGGCCAAAGAGATTGCCTTATGGAGTAGCAAGCAGTCCAGCTATATGGCAACAAATTTTGGATAAGATTTTTTTCAGGAATGCAAGGAGTATTTATTTTCATAGATGATATTTTAGTCTCTGGTAGAGATAAAAGAGAACATAGAGAAAGATTATGGGCAGTTCTGAAGAAGTTGAAGGAACATAATATTAGAGTATATAAGAGCAAATGTATTTTAGAAGTTGATTCTGTGGAATACTTGGGTTTGGAATCTATGGCAAAGGTATTCACAAGACTAAGGAGAAAATTAATGCAGTGATATAAACTAAGGTACCAGAAAATGTTAAGGAATTGCAATAATTTTTAGGTTTAGTAACATTTTATGGAAATTTCATTCAGAATTTATCTACAATTGCACATCCATTGTATAATTTGCTGAATAAGGGTGTAGAGTGGAATTGGACAAAAGATTGTCAGGAATCTTTTGAAAGAATCAAGCAGGAAATAACTTCACCTACTTTTTTAGTACATCATCAAATGGATTTACCAGTTAAATTAGTTTGTGATGCATCGAACATAGGTTTAGGGGCCGTATTATCTCATGGAATGCCGAATGGAACAGAAAAGCCAATTGCTCTTGCTTCTAGAGTTTTGAACAAGGCAGAAAGGAATTACTCTCAGATACAAAAAGAAGGTTTAGCATTAGTGTTTGGAGGTAAGGAAATTTCATTTGTATCTTTATAGAAGGAAAAGGTTCACACTTGTTACAGATCATAAACCTGTATTAACAATATTGGATCCAAAAGCAAGTTTTCCTACGTTGGTAGCTGCAATACTACAACGTTGGGCAATTACGTTAGCCGCATATCATTATGATATAGAGTATCGTCCTACGTCAAAGATGGGTAATGCAGTTGCTTTATCTAGATTTCCAGTAGACAAAGCACCAAAAGAGTATGATGATAGTATATTACTAGTTTCAGTATTTGATGTACCCATTACAGCCAAAGATATTGCACAAAATACTAAGAAAGACCCAATACTTAGTAAGGTTTTAGAGAGTTTAATGACTTATGTGAACAGGAAGTAAAGTGTAAAGTCTATAAAGATATATGGAGTGAATTGAGTATTGCACATGGTTGTATAATGAAAGGGTCGAGTAATTATTCCTAGTTCACTGAGGAATAAGGTTTTTTCTGAAATACATACTGATCACCAAGGTATTGTCAGGTCAAAGTCTATTGCAAGGACTTTTGTCTGGTGGCCAGGTGGAGATAGAGACATTGAATTATTTGTAAGAAATT